>NW_021145258.1:900322-968452 GCF_900634775.1 Gouania willdenowi
TTGAAACTTTCTGAAATAAAACTACAAACAAGTTGTCATCAGTGTAAAAAACAAAGAGCTACAGGTGGATGTGAAACTAAATAATTGTTGAGAATTATTATTATTATGGATACAGTAGAAACAGAAACTATAAAAAATAATTATATTGTGAACCTGTTTATATTGTGTGGAACATATTATTTACATAAATGTAAATGAGTCTAAAGACACAAAAAAAAACACCACTTTAAAAAGATAATAGACTAATATAAGATGTCTTTACAGTTATTTGACTCATTCTGCACTAGTGCAACTTGTGTTGATGACGCGCTGGTGACGACATAATCCAAGATGGCGGCGGCCCAGACTACAGCTGATACTATGTAATAAAAGCCTTAAAAGACATGGATATAATGAAAAGAGTGGATGGACAGAGACATAAACATGCTGACACACACGGACACACACAGACTTATTAAACACACACAGACTTATTAAACACACACGGACTTATTAAACACACACAGACTTATTAAACACACACAGACTTATTAAACACACACAAACTTATTAAACACACACAGACTTATTAAACACACACAGACTTATTAAACACACACACAGACTTATTAAACACACACAGACTTATTAAACACACACAGACTTACTAAACACACACAGACTTATTAAACACACACACAGACTTATTAAACACACACAGACTTATTAAACATACACAGACTTATTAAACACACACAGACTTATTAAAAACACACACAGACTTATTAAACACACACAGACTTATTAAAAACACACACAGACTTATTAAACACACACAGACTTATTAAACACACATGGACTTATTAAACACACACAGACTTATTAAAAACACACACAGACTTATTAAAAACACACACAGACTTATTAAACACACACAGACTTATTAAAAACACACAGACTTATTAAACACACACAGACTTATTAAACACACACAGACTTATTAAACACACACACAGACTTATTAAACACAGACAGACTTATTAAAAACACACACAGACTTATTAAACACAGACAGACTTATTAAACACACACTGACTTATTAAACACAGACAGACTTATTAAACACACACAGACTTATTAAACACACACAGACTCATTAAAAACACACACAGACTTATTAAACACACACGGACTTATTAAACACAGACAGACTTATTAAACACACACGCACTTATTAAACACACACGCACTTATTAAACACACACAGACTTATTAAACACACACGCACTTATTAAACACACACAGACTTATTAAAAACACACACAGACTTATTAAACACAGACAGACTTATTAAACACACACTGACTTATTAAACACACACAGACTCATTAAAAACACACACAGACTTATTAAACACACACGGACTTATTAAACACAGACAGACTTATTAAACACACACAGACTTATTAAACACACACAGACTCATTAAAAACACACACAGACTTATTAAACACACACGGACTTATTAAACACAGACAGACTTATTAAACACACACAGACTTATTAAACACACACGCACTTATTAAACACACACAGACTTATTAAACACAGACAGACTTATTAAACACACACAGACTTATTAAACACAGACAGACTTATTAAAAACACACAGACTTATTAAACACACACGGACTTATTAAACACACACAGACTTATTAAACACAGACAGACTTATTAAACACACACAGACTTATTAAACACACACGGACTTATTAAACACACACAGACTTATTAAACACAGACAGACTTATTAAACACACACAGACCTATTAAAAACACACACAGACTTATTAAACACACACGGACTTATTAAACACACACAGACTTATTAAAAACACACACAGACTTATTAAACACACACGGACTTATTAAACACACACAGACTTATTAAACACACACAGACTTATTAAACACACACAGACTTATTAAACACACACAGACTTATTAAACACACATGGACTTATTAAACACACACAGACCTTTTAAACACACACAGACTTATTAAAAACACACACAGACTTATTAAACACACACAGACTTTTTAAAAACACACACAGACTTATTAAACACAGAAAAACTTATTAAACACACACAGACTTATTAAAAACACACACAGACTTATTAAACACACACAGACCTATTAAAAACACACACAGACTTATTAAACACACACGGACTTATTAAACACACACAGACTTATTAAACACACACAGACTTATTAAACACACATGGACTTATTAAACACACACAGACCTTTTAAACACACACAGACTTATTAAACACACACACAGACTTATTAAACACACACAGACTTATTAAACACACACAGACTTACTAAACACACACAGACTTATTAAACACACACACAGACTTATTAAACACACACAGACTTATTAAACATACACAGACTTATTAAACACACACAGACTTATTAAAAACACACACAGACTTATTAAACACACACAGACTTATTAAAAACACACACAGACTTATTAAACACACACAGACTTATTAAACACACATGGACTTATTAAACACACACAGACTTATTAAAAACACACACAGACTTATTAAAAACACACACAGACTTATTAAACACACACAGACTTATTAAAAACACACAGACTTATTAAACACACACAGACTTATTAAACACACACAGACTTATTAAACACACACACAGACTTATTAAACACAGACAGACTTATTAAAAACACACACAGACTTATTAAACACAGACAGACTTATTAAACACACACTGACTTATTAAACACACACAGACTCATTAAAAACACACACAGACTTATTAAACACACACGGACTTATTAAACACAGACAGACTTATTAAACACACACAGACTTATTAAACACACACAGACTCATTAAAAACACACACAGACTTATTAAACACACACGGACTTATTAAACACAGACAGACTTATTAAACACACACAGACTTATTAAACACACACGCACTTATTAAACACACACAGACTTATTAAACACACACGCACTTATTAAACACACACAGACTTATTAAACACAGACAGACTTATTAAACACACACAGACTTATTAAACACAGACAGACTTATTAAAAACACACAGACTTATTAAACACACACGGACTTATTAAACACACACAGACTTATTAAACACAGACAGACTTATTAAACACACACAGACTTATTAAACACACACGGACTTATTAAACACACACAGACTTATTAAACACAGACAGACTTATTAAACACACACAGACCTATTAAAAACACACACAGACTTATTAAACACACACGGACTTATTAAACACACACAGACTTATTAAAAACACACACAGACTTATTAAACACACACGGACTTATTAAACACACACAGACTTATTAAACACACACAGACTTATTAAACACACATGGACTTATTAAACACACACAGACCTTTTAAACACACACAGACTTATTAAAAACACACACAGACTTATTAAACACACACAGACTCATTAAAAACACACACAGACTTATTAAACACACACGGACTTATTAAACACACACAGACTTATTAAACACACACAGACTTATTAAACACACACGCACTTATTAAACACACACAGACTTATTAAACACAGACAGACTTATTAAACACACACAGACTTATTAAACACAGACAGACTTATTAAACACACACAGACTTATTAAACACACACGGACTTATTAAACACACACAGACTTATTAAACACAGACAGACTTATTAAACACACACAGACTTATTAAACACACACGGACTTATTAAACACACACAGACTTATTAAACACAGACAGACTTATTAAACACACACAGACTTATTAAAAACACACACAGACTTATTAAACACACACGGACTTATTAAACACACACAGACTTATTAAAAACACACACAGATTTATTAAACACACACGGACTTATTAAACACACACAGACTTATTAAACACACACAGACTTATTAAACACACATGGACTTATTAAACACACACAGACCTTTTAAACACACACAGACTTATTAAAAACACACACAGACTTATTAAACACACACAGACTTATTAAACACACACGGACTTATTAAACACACACGGACTTATTAAACACACACAGACTTATTAAAAACACACACGGACTTATTAAACACACACGGACTTATTAAACACACACAGACTTATTAAACACACACGGACTTATTAAACACACATGGACTTATTAAACACACACGGACTTATTAAACACACACAGACTTATTAAACACAGACAGACTTATTAAACACACACAGACTTATTAAAAACACACACAGACTTATTAAACACACACAGACTTATTAAACACACATGGACTTATTAAACACACACAGACCTTTTAAACACACACAGACTTATTAAACACACACAGACTTATTAAACACACATGGACTTATTAAACACACACACAGACTTATTAAACACACACAGACTTATTAAACACACACGGACTTATTAAACACACACACAGACTTATTAAGAACACACACAGAATTATTAAACACAGACAGACTTATTAAACACACACAGACTTATTAAACACACACAGACTTATTAAAAACACACAGACTTATTAAACACACACAGACTTATTAAACACACACAGACTTATTAAACACACACAGACTTATTAAACACACACAGACTCATTAAAAACACACACAGACTTATTAAACACACACACGGACTTATTAAACACACACAGACTTATTAAAACACACACAGACTTATTAAACACACACAGACTTATTAAACACACACAGACTTATTAAACACACACAGACTCATTAAAAACACACACAGACTTATTAAACACACACACGGACTTATTAAACACACACAGACTTATTAAACACACACAGACTTATTAAACACAGACAGACTTATTAAACACACACAGACTTATTAAACACACACGGACTTATTAAACACACACAGACTTATTAAAAACACACACAGACTTATTAAACACACACAGACTTATTAAACACACACAGACTCATTAAAAACACACACAGACTTATTAAACACACACAGACTTATTAAACACAGACAGACTTATTAAACACACACAGACTTATTAAACACACACAGACTTATTAAACACACACAGACTTATTAAACACACACGGACTTATTAAACACACACAGACTTATTAAAAACACACACGGACTTATTAAACACACACGGACTTATTAAACACACACAGACTTATTAAAAACACACACAGACTTATTAAACACACACGGACTTATTAAACACAGACTTATTAAACACACAGACTTATTAAACACACACAGACTTATTAAACACACACAGACTTATTAAAAACACACACAGACTTATTAAACACACACAGACTTATTAAACACACACACAGACTTATTAAACACACACAGACTTATTAAACACACACAGACTTATTAAAAACACACACAGACTTATTAAACACACACAGACTTATTAAACACACATGGACTTATTAAACACACACAGACTTATTAAACACACACAGACTTATTAAACACACACAGACTTATTAAAAACACACACAGACTTATTAAACACACACAGACTTTTTAAACACATACGGACTTATTAAACACACACGGACTTATTAAACACACACAGACTCATTAAACACACACAGACTTATTAAACACACACAGACTTATTAAACACACACAGACTTATTAAACACACACAGACCTCGGTAAACGGAACATGCTTCACCAGCCGGCTGGCACTAGGACCCAGAGGTGGAGTAAGTGCGTCCCCCGTACTTCACAGGCTGTAATATCACCAGTTTATCATTTTACCAGTTGTTAGAGCTACTGTCTTTACCAGGGAGATAATATTTATTACTGGTGATTGTTTTCAGGAGTTTTACTGGGATTTTTACTGGTGATTAGTTCATATCTCCTTCTGCTCCGCGGTCCAAACTGTCACCGTAGCCACACACACACACACGAGTGTGTCACACACGTCACTCAGTCACATTAAGGAAGGTTGTGGTCATTATACGGGGTGGATTAAAGAATGAATAAAAGATTGTTTTATCCCATTCTTCTACGTGTTATTATCACATTATAAACAGATTTAAAATGATCAGGAATTCGTGCTGGTCTCTAACGGTCTTGAGAGAAAATCCCGAGTCCGAGACAAGACCAAGACCTTCAAAATTTGGTCTCGAGACCAAGACCGGTCTCGACCACCACAACACTAGGCATGGGTGTGTGGAGATGTGGGTTGGAGTTTACTGGTGATGATGACTGGTAAAGTTAATGTGTCATCTGTTATTGAGCCAATGTAATGTTTTAAGATATTATTTCAAGAATCTTTTTGTTTTACTAATTCCTACTGGTTATTCAGTCACTTGGCCTATTGTTGGATGACTTTATTCTGACACTTACTTTCTGTGACTCATTTAGGCCTACTGGGCCTGGCCTTCTTTTATTGGCCTAATTATGCATTGGCATGTTTTCATGTGTAAGCCATCAATAAATATGATTGTAATCCTCATTGTGAAGCTATTGTTGTGTCAATGCAATTTCTTTTTAATGTGTAGGCCTTTATGAATAATTTCAAGCAGCATATCCATGTGTTGAGTCAGTGTTATTGTAATTGTAATTCGGCCCCCTGAGGTCTCACTTGAAAAAAATTTGGCCCCCTGACCATTTTCACCCTGGCACCCCTGCTCTACATGATCAAGCTCCTGTGTATCTTAAAGACCTGGTAGTGCTCTATTGTCCGGGCAGATCACTCCGCTCTGAGTTTGCTGGTCTACTGGAAGTTCTAAACGTGTTTAGGAGTAGAACAGGAGGCAGAGCGTTCAGCGACCAGGCTCCTCCCCTTTTGAACCAGCTCCCAGTCTTACTACAGGAGGCCGCTACCCTCTCCAACTTTAAGGCTAAACTCGGAGCGGCTCTACCCAATGCTGCGGTTTTGAGACGTGATTTGAAGATGGTCAGAGTGTCAATGTTTCGGATGTCAGGTGGGAGGGAGTTCCAGAGGTGGGGGGCAGAGGGGCTGAAGGCTCTGGACCCCATGGTGATCATGCGGACCGGAGGGATGAGAAGGCTGAGAGAGGAAGATGATCTGAGGGTCCGATTGGGTATGTTTATGTGGAGGAGTTCAGTGAGATACGGAGGAGCGAGATTATGGAGGGCCTTGAAGGTTAGGAGGAGAGTTTTGTAAGCAATGCGGTGTGTGATTGGGAGCCGGTGGAGTTGTTGGAGAACAGGGGTGATGTGGTGGATGAAAGGTGTTCTGGTGATGATCCGGGCTGCAGCATTCTGAACCAGTTGTAGTTTATGTAAGGACTTTTGGGGGAGACCTGAGAGAAGGGAGTTACAGTAATCAAGATGGGAAGTGACCAGAGAGTGGACCAGGATGGCAGTGCTGGATGAGGTGGGGGAGGGACGGAGGCGGTTGATGTTTTGAAGATGGAAGTATGCAGACAGAGTTATGTTATTGGATTGAGTGGATATGGAACCAATGAGGAGAACCTCAGTTTTGTCACTGTTGAGTTTGAGAAAGTTGGAGGAGAACCAGGATTTGATTTCCTGTAGACAATCACAGAGGGAGGGGGGAGGAATGGTGGAGATGGGTTTGGTGGAGAGGTAGAGCTGGGTGTCATCCGCATAACAATGAAAGTGAATGTTGTGTTTCCATAATATATGGCCGAGGGGAAGAAGATAGATGATAAAGAGGATTGGACCAAGGGCAGAACCTTGGGGAACGCCGGAGGAGAGTGGAGAAGGCTGGGATGTTTTTAACTGAATGAACTGGGCGCGGCCGGAGAGATATGAAGAAAACCAGTCCAGGGGTCTGCCTGATAAACCAATGGATGCAAGTCTATGGAGGAGGATGGAATGGGAGATGGTGTCAAAAGCTGCACTCAGGTCGAGGAGGATGAGGATGGATAGGAGTCCAGAGTCTGCTGACATAAGGAGGTCGTTGGTTATTTTGAGTAGTGCAGTTTCAGTGCTGTGATGGGGCCGGAAACCGGACTGGAACTGCTCATGCAGGTTGTTATTGGAGAGGTGGGAGTGGACTTGTGATGGGACTGTTTTTTCCAGGACTTTTGAAAGGAATATCAATATCTTTACCACAAAATAAAAATCCTGTGAATAAATAATAATAGCAATAAAATATTATACATACAACAATTAACATCAAATTTAAATAACCACATTTTGCAACAAATAAAATCTATACATTTATAATACGCAATAACTATATACAAAAGCTGTACAAAATACTTGTATACAACTATTTGCAAACTATGTACAAAAAAAAAAAATGACCTAAAGAAGGTCAAAACATAAATTAGGAATCACGTAATCTATCATTACATGAGAAATACATTTTTCATATTTACAATCATCAATTCAAATTAAGTGCACTTATAATAACCAAAAGTATATTCATAAAATCATTGCAATGTTCAGATTGTTCACAATCGTTTTTTTAAGTTGGACAACATAATCATTTATTTTCATAATTGGGCCCATACAAAACCAAGGTTGGTTTACAAAATATACAAACATAAGTTCATCAAGAAAAAAAAGGTGTAAACAATACATGAAAAGCGTATATCAAACCTATACTTTGGCTTTATTAGCTTTCAAAAAGAAATAATAGTTTTCTATACCTTGACATAACTTTGTTAGAAGAAAAACAGGAAAATTAAAAATATCTTTTTTTAAAGATTCTATTCTTAAAAACCGAACTGATTGATAAACTCACCGTTGAATCCGATTAAAGGCTAATTCACGTCCATCCATTGATTTAATTCAGGACTTTTGAGCCGGTTCACGTAGGAACTTAACACAAGTGTGGCTCGGTTGCAGATCACCCAGAACTTAGAACAACCATTTACATAGAATCAGTTTAATGCTTTATTTAATGTGAGAGAGAGAAGAAGAGGACCTAAACCAGGGGTCGGTGACCTTTAGGATCAGCCATTGAGTGAAGATGTTACTTTTGTGTGTGATCTGCCTGAAAACAGATGTTGTTGTGGAATAAATGTTTTTGTAGTTTTCTTTGGCAGCCATTAAAACTTTCTTTTAATCCAACGCTTTGACAACAGTCAGAATACAGACACAGTGCACTGTACGTTGATCATAGGTTCCTTTGGATAAACATAACTTAGTTGCACAATCATTTCCTTTGATTAGTTTATTTATTTCATTCAAGACATTAAAAATATTATTTCTTCTCCACATTGAAAAAAGAAAAAATATGAATAAAAAGGAGCAGAAAGAAGTAAAAACTTATAACATCTGACCCCTCCTTAAAAAAAAAAGAATAATTACATTAAACAAAGTCAAGCTGCAACAAAGTCATTGTCAACAATACAGTTACACTTCTGTCTCATATCTCTTCTTCAGCACAATACATTTTTTCATGTCATTTATCTTTTTCAAACCTTTATCAGATGTTCTTTGGCAATTTTTTTTAATTATTAGCTTTATACAAAATCTGAAGAATATTAAAATCAACAATATCATTAAAATTTAGTGACTTACATTTGATAAATAGTGGGTTTGATGGATCTCTATGTCTAATATTATATATAGTTTTCAGAGCCCTGAACAGTGGCTGTATGTAAGTTTTACAGGTCAAACCTCAAATTTCCACAGAGTAAGTTAAATATGGTACAATCATTGTGTTATATAAAGTGAGTAGAGAAAATGTAATATATAATAATAATTATATAATCAGCCTGTCCAGTTAATTGGTGAATTAATTTTATTTTTTAACCTTTTGAATGTCCATCCCATTTATTTGTATTGATAAATCAACAGTGTTTCTTTTGTCATTGAATATTATATATTTTGTTTTGTTAACATTGAGAACTAATTTATTTTGATCAAACCAACGTTTTATTTTTTTGAGTTCTTTATTTATTACTTCCATTGTCTCCTGTATTTCTTTACGTGAGTAAAAAAGGGTTGTGTCATCTGCAAATAAAATACTCTGTAATCTTTCTGATGCTTTTGTAAAGTCATTAATGTATAATATGAACAGTAATGGCACAAGTATGGAGCCTTGGGGTACTCCCCGATTTACGTTACACTGGTTCGATTTTGTATCATTTAATTGTACATAATGCTGGTGTATAAATGTAATGAATTACTTTATTTCTTTTAAATGTACTTAAGCACAAGTAAAATTACTGATTTAGAAATACACTCAAAAAAGTACAAGTACCCATAAAAGCTACTCAATTACAGTAATGTGAGTACTTGTAATCCATTACTTTCACCTCTGCTTAAACATGTTGTACCTAAGACACTGACTGTAACTGAGCAGTGTGGGATTCTAAACTACAACTGCAAAGAAACTGAGGGCTTCATTTGTGGTGTTTTTTTGTTTTGTTTTGTTTTTTCACAATGTGACTCTCACTCTTTGCAGAGATAATTACAGAGATGAAAGCAGACAATGTGAAGTGGAAATTTTCTAGGAGGAACAAACAGAAAAGAAAAAGACAGTGAGAAAAAAAGAAGCTGATAATAGAAAGTAAATTTAGACATATTTACAGATTATCTTGGGTCAGAGATGAAGAAAGAGTATCTGTGTGAGCATCGTTTTTATAGACTTTAAGAGTAAAGTTGTATTAGTATAAGACATTTTTAACAGTCATTAAGTCATAATATTCCAAAAGTAAACTTATTCTATTACGAGAAAAATCTATTTAATATTATTAGAATAAAGTTGTAATTAGACAAAGAAAAAGCCCTGAAAATAAACATTGACAGTCGACAAAAGATCTTGATGTTCTTTTCAAACTTCTGATGATAATGTTATGTTATGGTTTCATTTATTCAAGCAACTGTTCTTTAATAAATCCACTTTGATCTCCTGACAGGTTTCGAATGACAACTGCCAGTCTACATCAGAGGCGTCTGCTGATCGCTTTGATGTTTCCACATTGTTACACTTTGAAAAAAGCTGATCCACCAAACCAAACTGTAAAAAAATGAGCCACAAAAAGAAGAGTCACTGCGTAACAAGAACTTATGAAATGCACACACATCAGTGGAGGCGTGTTACTGCTACAGCTTCTTTTCATGTACAGTAAAAGCTGGTGTAAAATTCCTCTGTCCTCTCCTCACACACTATCTTCTTCACTGCTTCTTTGACTGTTGAAGACATCACTTCTTCTTCCTCTTCCTCCTCTTTTTTTCTGACCTACAGGAAACAATACGGGAGTTTTGATTGATTGTATGTCTTTAAAAGAGGATAGCAGCATATGTCAACAAGGAAGCATTTGTCTCCACCTTCATGGTGTTTCACACCCTTGTAATTTAATCAGAGTTTTAACCCTTTAACACCTGTAATATTAACATCTCTGCATGGGTTTTCTTGCATATTTTGTCCATATAAAATGGTCATAAAAATGTCCTATGATGAAGTGTTTTCCATTACACTTTAGACCTCCAATATATGGCAATTTATCACTATTTATTATTGTTCCAACAGTGTAATACCATTTTGAAATTAAGAAAAACACAAAAACTAAATTTTTTTTTTAGATTTAGTAGGAATAAAACAATGAAAACACACGAATAACAGATTTTTCAACAAATATAAAAACATTCAGGAGAATGTAAAACACCTCTGTGGAAGTTTCCTCATCCTTGAAGGTCTTCCAGATTCTATTTTTTGCTACAAATATGAAATAATTTGCTCTTTTTTTGTATCTCCATGTTTGCACGCGCAGCACCCCTTCCCCAGCACCACCCGCAAGCCGAAGCGACTTCTTCGCAGGGTTTTTACAAAGGAGGAAACGTGATTACTGTAATGATTGTCGGTTGTCCATAAAGTACAACATCTTAGCTTATAGAAACATTTGGAGTTTTTCAAATAGAGCAAATTTTAACAGTTACGGTCATTTTAATGCACACATACCAGGATGTGTTGCAAGGGTTAAGGATAAGGATGTTTCCACAGAAGCGACAATAAAGGCAGATGCTGTTAATAGAGTTAAAGGACCCCACACAGTGCTGCAGAGCACAATACCATTATTAAAAAAAAGTATGAAAACAAACACTTATTCTGATTACGATAAACCTATCCCATCAATATTTTGGGAGAATTCTTTGTGTATCTGTGTTATTGTTATAATGTGTAACAGTTCAACAGCTCAAATATTGCGTAGGTTACAGATCCTTGAATGCTGGGACGTATATGAGTCACTTACCGTGGTGCTGGGCAGGGCCTTGGTGATTCTCTACATTATCATAGATCACTCTGCTGTCCTGCTCATCCTGAGTGCAAACAAAGTACTTCAGAAGTAGAAACTATAGTGATAACAAGTAACAATCCACAATCACAACTCTTTAGTTGTGTAAAATGTGTAAAAATAGTAACAAATGCTATAAAGCATCTCTGAAATTACTTTCTCAGACAGTCCACACAAACTAGATACAACTAATGATACACTTTTTAACTTTAGCACAAAACTCATGATCTTGGTTTTGATAAAGCCTCTAAAGTTAAATCTAGGAAGACCCTGAATTATAAAGAGTTCATTGATTACATTCTTGGTGTTTTTCAAGTGTGTGTGAGGTGGCCTAAAACTGCAGATAGGAGAGAGTGGGAAACAGTTATGGGACGCAAGCTCAGGCTTGATCACCCTGTAGCTGGTCACCTTTGATGAGGGTGTTTAGTGTTAAAAAGGCAGAAACACCCCTTGATTCAAAGGAACACTACAGATGATGCATCCCAAATTTACATCCTTTCTAAATCTGAAACACAGCTCTCACGCCACTCTCCAATGTTGTTGTGTCTTCAGTTGCTACACCACAGGGGTTGCTATGGTTGAATGATGCTGTGCGGCTGACTGCATAGTAGGGGTTGAACAGACTATAGTGTTGTCTCGCAACTCTGTCTACGTGACGTCGACTTGTCGCAGTACCTGACTTTAGCCCAAGATGGCGGTACAACACAGCAAACGAGGGTCCTTGTCTAAAATCAAGCATTTCTCGCTCCTTCCTGGTTTGTGCTCAAACTGCAGCTGGTAGGCAGATACTATGGCTAATATACATGCTAACGTTAGCTGTAGTGGTAACATGTCTGTGTATTAAGCAGATCTGAAAAACAGCAGTGCAGGACGGAGGCTTCGTTAGTGGGGTAAGACCGCTGTTGTGCCAAAATCTGTAACCCATAATAATCTTTGACTGGAGGTGGCAACAGTTCCAACCCCTGTGGTTTCTCGGCAGACATTTAAATGTAAATAGCTCCAAAGAGGTTTGACAACACCGGCTTTGGTGAAGGAAGCCGAAGCTACTTTAAAAACAGCCCAAACAAAGTCTAAACGCCCAGCTTTGAGGAAACCTTGGGGCTTAACAGTTACCATAGACTCATGGTAGGCGAAGCAGCACCGTTCCTGGGTTTACTTAGCTTCTATAGCATGTCCCGTATCCCAGGGGCTGGTGGTGTTGTGCCAAAGTCTGTGACTCTTAAAAATCTGTGACTGCTGCAGCTTCTCTGCGGTAGAGAAGAAGAGTGCTACGTCAACTGAGTAATCCTCTCCGTAGCTATTAAGGAGCTATTTACACACCCTTAAACATGACGCTCTGGTGGGTGAAGTAAATGCAGACTGGAGAAGAATTACAAACATGTTTAAGGGGGAGTAAATGTTCGCAGAGAAGCCGCAGGGGTTGGAACTGTTGCCACCTGTTGTCACAGATTTATTTGGGTCACGGATTTTGGCACAACACCTGCACTCGGCTGCCACTCGGCTGTGACGTCATCGACTAGTCGACGTCGACTTGACTAGTATGCACATAAAGTTGACCTTTAAAATGAACTCCTACTGTATAGCAGAGAAGAAGAAGAAAGTTCAGTCTCAAGTCTGCTGCCTCTTTTAATATTCCTAACCACGCACATAACAAATTGACAACTAGGATGGCGAGTGTTTTGCCTCTACCTGCGTTATTTCTTGCATCTGCCGGACAACCCACAATTCCTTTTCACCAACTACCTGCTTGCTATTCACATGGAGGGAGACGAGTGGGCTGACAAGAGGAAACGTGCGCTCCTACTGCACTACTTGGGCACCGAAGGACAACTTATCTTCTACACTCTCACGGATGGAGGTACGAGCTATCAGTCCACCTTGACCGTGTTGTGTACACACTTCAGACCTGCAATAAATGTCGTGGTGGAGAAACAACGAGTGCAGAGGCCACATGAGACTGTTGCTGAGTATGTTGACACGCTACGAGAGCTGGCGGTGACGTGTGCGTTTACTGAGAATACTGATGAGATGATCCAGGACCAACTCATTGAGCATGCCAGCAGCCCAAGAATACGGGATAAGCTGTTGGTGCAAACAGAGGGAAATATGGATGGATTTAGCAGTTAATATGGAAGCTGTGATCGTGCATGTACAGACTCTTTCAGCTGAGTCCCAATCTCCTGTGCACGTTGTGCAAGTGAAACCAAGAAAGTAGGATGGTCGTACATGGAATGCATCTCATCTCTCTCTGGTCCCAGACAGCTCAAAGAACATCATTAAAACCATGACTGCTGCCCCAGCCCCTGAGCCAGAACTTGCACCACCACTGTTTGATAACGTGCCTAGACCCACAAGGTTCAGAAATAAGCCTGCTTGACTTAACAATTACAAACATTATTTGTTCTCATGGCCTTTGGGGGGAATATTGAAATAGAAAATGATGTTAAAAAAAAAAAAAGGCAAAAACATTCCAGACAATGTGAAATGACTTTGTCATGATGTGAATTACAAGTGGAAGAGATACTGTAATTGTAGTTGTAAGGTTATGTTGCTACTTTATAATTATTTTGTACTACTGAGTAATGTTGTTAATATTAACAAGTGATTGCAGTGAAAAAACAATTATGAAGATTGAAGTTAACACTAATTTACAGTCAGTCTTATTTGATTTCAGGTATTGATTATTTCCTAGTTATCAGTAACATTCTTAAACAAAGGGGAAATATGTTGTGTCTTCAGTTGCTACACCACAGGGGTCGCTGTGGTTGAATGATGCTGTGTTGCTGACTGTATAGCAGAGAAGAAGAAAGTAAAAAGTTCATGTTTTCATACACGAGTCTGCTGTCTCTTTTAATATTCCTAACCACGTACATAACACCTGTGTTTAATAATTCAGATTCTTTTCTTTAGGTCTAAACCTAGAGCAGTCACATATCAACCACTCTGTGTATTGGGAAACAATCACTGGTTACTTTTGCTGCTGTTGGACCACATTTGAGAACCTAAATAGTTCCTGAGAGCTGACGTGTGTTTAGTAAGAAGCTGGTTGGTTATAAATATACTCACAGGAACACAATCTTGATCTTGAGCATCTGTAACAAAAAAAATACATTTCTGTCATTGGAATTGAATCAAAAACTGGTTATTGATGTTATAACTAAAGTCGTACAGTGTTGATATGATTCTCAGCAGCAAACAAACAGAAAAGAAGAGTTTATCCTTTCATAGTTTGTCCTCTCTGAGTCACAGACCTTTATGTTCTGTTGTCATAGGTTTTTAACTAAATCTTTGTAGAGATACACACCTTCTGCTGCTCCAGTCCTCCTCCTGTATTTAATCTGAACAGTAGTAACAATAACAACCAGGATGATCAGCAGGCAAATCTTTGCAATGTTGATGATGATGATGATCTTGTTTGGAGTCGAATCAGACGTTAAATCAACTGGAGCTGAAAACAATGAAGAACATATAAAGACAGTGTTTACATGTTAAAGGTGAGATTTGATTGGTCGTCCTACCTGTAGACACAAGTGTGTAGTCAGCAGAAATCTTCACTTCATTGTATTCAACAAACTGGCAGGTGTATCTTCTGCTGTGGTTAATCTGATGTGTTATCATCAGATCAGAAACACATTTCTTCTGTCTACTATAATAGACTTCATCATCATCTTGCTTCAGTTCATCTCTCTCCTCATCCAGCCATCTCAGGATGCCTTCTTCACAACTGATGTATCTGTACCTCCACAGAGTGCACGTCAGTGTGACTCCTCCCACTGGATCAGTGCTTTGATTTGCTGAGACTGAGGAAAATGTGAAAGAATCCAAAGAAATAAATGAACAGTGATATTTGTGGTCAGTACCAGGGTTGGGGTCAATTACATTTTTCAGTTACAATTACTGTAAGTTTTCAATTACCAATGTTCAATTACAAATCATTTACAATTACAGTATCAAGCATTTTTCCAATTACAATTAAATTACAATATTTTTTTTATCCTCATAAAGTCAATTACAATTATGTTCTCAATGACTAAAGTTCAATTACAATTAATCACAGTTCCTGAGCCTGTAATAAATAAGTTAATAAAAGTTAACCTTCCTCTTGTGTTAGCTTCCTGTTAGCATCTCTAATGATAACTGGTTTAGGACCAGTTATTGGCATATCTAAAAAAGCAGTGAACCAGTGCAACCACAACATACAAATACCAGAATTACAAATATATTATGAATTATATGAATAGAATTATAAATACATTCATAAATATCAGAATTATAGATATATTATGAATATATTATATAAATAGAATTATGAATACATTTAACAAAACCAGAACCACAGATATACTTATAAATCCCAGAAATGCAAATGTATTTACACATATGTACATATACACATAACTCATATATATACATTTTTACAATAAATTAGAGAGTAGTGTGTTGTCATGGTTGTAAATGTTGTCAGGACCCGGAGGTGGAGTAAACGCGTCCCCGTAGGCTAACCAGCTAACATGCCGCAGCCCACGAGAAGAAATGCAGCCGCGGAGGACTTTGAGGAACTTAAAAAGTCCTTCGAAACTCTATCAGATGAAGTTACTGGAATAAAAGTGCAGCAGGATAAACTGGGACAAAAATCACCAGAGGACGTAGAAGAAATCAGGAAGTCGCTTGATTTTTTGTTGGAGGAAACAACGGCAATCAAAGTACAACAAAAACAACTCCTCGAGTTGATGGAGGAGGTTAAACAGCTGAGGATCGAAAATATGGAGAAAGATAAGACAATTGCGGACTTGGAGAAGAGAGTGGAGGATTTGGAGCAGTACACCAGGATCAACGACGTTGTCATCACAGGGCTAAACATCAAGCCCCGGTCGTATGCCAAGGCTGTGACCGGCGTCAACGGGACGGAGCCCGACGAGCTGGAGGTGAGCTCCGCGGAGCAACAAATAGCAGCCCTTCTCAAGTCCAAAGGGATCACACTGGATCTGGATGACGTCGAGGCCTGTCACCCTCTCCCTCGGAGGAGAGAGAACGACGTCCCAACTATAATCATGAGATTTGTCAATAGGAAAAAGAAAATTGCGTTGCTGAAACAAGGAAGGAACTTAAAAGGGACAAATGTGTACCTGAACGACCACTTAACGAAGAAGAATGGAGAAATTGCTCGAAAAGCCAGGTACCTTAGGAAGCAAAATAAGATCCAAAGCACTTGGGTGAGTAACTGTAAAGTTTTCATCAAACTTAATGGAGCCCCCGAGCAAGCAAAGGTCTTGGTTGTAAGAAGTATGGAGGAGCTGAATAAATTTGACTGAGGTAAATGCAGGATCTATAACTTGATACCTACTAAAATGACATCCTTTTGCAACTCACTTACTAACAGTGACAATCAGGACATAAGAATACTTCAAAGGATTATGGACAATGAACATCTTAAGATGGGGTTAAATGACAGCACCAATTTCAATGAACATGATCCAGACTTCGAAATGGACCCTGATAATATGTTTTTTTCACTTCATGACATTGTTTGTAAATATTATTCAGAGAAAGAATATAATATGATCAATTCAGATGAGAATTTGTCATTTATACACTTCAACAGCAGAAGTATGTATGCAAACTTTAACCACATAAAAGAATATTTACAGCAAATTAAACATCCTTATAGTATTGTAGCAATATCAGAAACATGGTTTAAGGAAAACAAATGTATTCAATTTGAAATGGATGGTTACGATCTGAACTATGTGAATAGAGAAAATAAGACGGGTGGTGGTGTGGCTATATATGTCCATACTTCAATTAAGTACAAACAAGTGGAAAGTATGTCACTAACAATAAGTGATGTACTAGATTGTGTCACAATCGAAATCTCTTGTGAAAAGAAAAAAAATATAATCATCAGTTGCATATATAGACCACCGGGTTCAAGTATCGAAATATTCACTGAATGGATAGAGAAACTGTATTCCAACATAAATAAAACACTATTCATTTGTGGTGATTTTAATATAGATTTGATGAATCCAAATAAACATGCAGTAACAGATGAATTTGTGAATCGAATGCACAGTATGAACCTATTTCCGACTATAACTCGGCCCAGTAGAGTTACAGAAAATAGTGCCACACTCATAGACAATATTTTTACGAATAAGATAGAATATATAAAAGCCAGTGGACTAATGATATGTGACATATCTGACCATTTACCAGTTTTTGCAATTTATGATGATAACTATAAAAAGAAAGTAATTAGTCAAAATCCTGTTTATGTACGGTTAAGATCAGAGGATGCAATAAATACATTTAAAACTGACCTACTAAAACAAAGCTGGAATTGTGTGTATGCAGAGGGAAATGTGGATAAAGCCTATGATATATTCTTAGAACGGTTTTGTTCACTGTACAACAGGCATTGCCCCGAGCAACAATATTATACAAAGAAGAAACTTCCGAAATGTCCCTGGTTAACGAAAGGCTTAATAAATGCATGTAAAAAGAAAAATTATTTATATAGAAAGTTTATAAAACAGCGGACAAAAGAAGCTGAAAATTGCTACAAATCATATAAGAACAAATTAACAAATATTATAAGAGTAAACAAGAAAAAGTACTACACAGATAGATTAAATGAGAATAGAAGCAGTATGAAAGGGATTTGGGGCATATTAAATGGGTTATTGAAAGCTAACCAAAGGAAGAAGTCATATCCAGATTCCTTTGTTATCAACAATGAAGAAAACTCAGATATGCAGCATATAGCAAATAAATTTAATGACTTTTTTGTGAACATTGGACCAGAATTGGCAGAGAAAATTCCAAAGCACAGTAATGATAAACTGAATGAATCAATTATAGAATGGAATCCAAAGACCATTTTTCTCTCTTGTGTAAATGAGTTTGAGATCCTTAACATTGTTAATAAATGTAAAAACAAATCCTCGATTGATTGTAATGGCTTAGATATGATAATAGTGAAAAAAGTAATCGACACTATTGTAAAACCCTTAACTTATATATGTAACCTGTCTCTTCAAACTGGAACGTTCCCCAATAAAATGAAAATTGCTAAAGTAATACCCTTATACAAAGATGGATCCAAAAACATCTTCACTAACTATCGACCAGTCTCTCTGCTCCCCCAATTTTCAAAAATATTAGAAAAAGTTTTTAGCAAAAGGATGGAAAAATTTATTGATACATGTGGGATATTGAATGAGAGTCAATATGGCTTTAGAGAAAAGAGATCTACTACAATGGCAATTCTGGAAGCGGTGGAAGAAATAACTACAAATCTTGATAAGAAGAAATTTGCAATTGGAATATTCATTGATTTAAAGAAGGCCTTTGACACAATAAATCATTCAATTTTACTTAATAAATTGGAAAAATATGGTATTCGAGGAGTGGCTGGGAGCTGGATGCAGAGCTATTTAACAGAGAGACAGTGTAAGACTCATAGTTAAAACATGATTTTAAAAAAATAGTAAAAAGTGGTTAAAAACAGCTAAAGGGGGAATGCATTTCATATGTTAATTTTAGTAGTTAAAAACAGACCCTACTCATTTTTTTGTAAGCAATAAATGGTCAGATAACTATATGGTGCGATACTTTGATGTGCCACAAGGGGCGCATCGAACAGGAGTTAGGACGCCAAGGGGCAGAAGGGCAGAATAAACCCTGCAGCAGAGCAATGCAAACGGAAAGCTCATCTCCGTCCCTTGTACTCTTTTCTCAGGTTTGTTAAAGGTTACAGAAGCACACAAAACAATGCTGGTGGTAGTTTACAACCTTAGCAATGTATGTGTGTAAATGTGAATGTTGTTAGAAGTTAATTTATGTTGTAAAGTGTGTTTGAAAGTGAATGCTAACATGCTAATGCTAGCGGAGATTTTCAGGCTACTTGCTAGAGTAACAATAAGGCAGTAGTTTAATAGTAAATGTGTCCTTATAAATGAATGGAGTACAGACAGTGAACATATAAACACCAAAGGTACAAGTGGTGAAAGTTAAAGTAAACAGTTATATAGTTTTATGCTGTTCAAGTTTAATTATATGGGCTGTCATTTTGAGTTATACAGGTAATATAAAAATAAACTGAATGGTAAATTACAGAAAAGAGAAAATGTAATTGTTTATTTTGATACATGCAAAAATAGAGACATTTTAGAATATTATTTGAGTTAGGCTGAAATAGATATTTGTAAATGTGTGATGTATTGTTAACACAGTACTTTTTGAATATTGTTTATTGAACTTTGTAAAATTTTATTAAACAAATTGTAAATGTGTTTAATTAAGAAGGGCAGAATAAACCCTGCAGCAGAGCAATGCAAACGGAAAGCTCATCTCCGTCCCTTGTACTCTTTTCTCAGGGTTTCCATTCGCACTCCTCTCGGGCACGGGAGGGGCAACATTTTGGGGGCTCGTCCGGGATGAATTCTGCGTTCTAAAGTGCAGCAAATCATCCAACATTGAACCTGACATCAGATCCTAGATCGACACACCATTCACTGCAACAAAAATGGCGGCTCGTCTAGATTTGCAGCGCAACATCCAAAAGCAGTTGCACCAGCTAGTCAACTCTGCTAAGGATGACTTGCTTCGCCAGTTGGCAGCCAGCATCAAGGACGAGGTGGAAGAAGACGCACCAGAGGGCGATGCATGTGCAATTGAGCTCTATGACTTCATCATGGCCGTTGTGAGAGGCGACAAGTTGAAAAGTCTGGAGGATGAAGGTATGTCCCGTCTGCTAATCTTCAACGACCTCATCGAGGAGCTGCAGCAGTCACCAGAAGCCATCGAAACAGAGCAAGGGCAGCCAGATGAAGCAGAGGAGATGCCTGGACCTCCAGTGGCGGCAGCAGTTGTGCAACTCAGGATGGACAGTCAACACTCCATCAGCAGTCAGGGCTCTGACGTAGTAAAGTTATCAGATGTTGCTGCTTTGCTTCCACGACGTGAATTTAAAGTGCACAGTGGACAAATATCTGACTCAGAGTCTGACGTTAGCTATGGTGTCCTTTGCAAACAGATTGATGAGGGTTTAGCTGAAAACTTCACTGAAAACGAGATAATCCGAGCTGTGTTAAGAATAATCCGACCCGGTACATTCAAAGATATGCTTTCGACAAAACACGAGTTAACTGTAGGAGAGCTTAAGCGCTTTCTCAGAACACACTTAAAAGACAAAAGTAGTTCAGAGTTATTCCAGGAGCTCAGTAATGCAAAACAGCTTGATCGTGAAAGTCCACAGCAGTTCATGTACCGTTTAATGGGGTTAAAACAGCGTGTAGTGTTTTCATCACAGCAGAGTAACTCAGGTTTTCAGTATGACAAAAAGCTAGTTCAAGGCGTGTTTCTTCACTCACTTTACCAAGGCATAGGTGAAAAATATGCATATGTGAGAAGAGATTTAAAGGGACTGGTTAATAATAGCAGTGTAACAGATGATTCTGGAGGTAATGACTAAATCAGTTCAGGAGGAGGTTGAGAGACAATCACGCATAGCTCAGACACATAGGACCAAGGTGTTGACTGTCAACGCCACGCACCCAGGGGAAAGAGAACAAGTAGTCCAGCCTGCAGCCGAAGTTAAAGCTACAGTTCTCCAGACCCAAGCAGAAGTGCAAGCCCAGCGCACAGCTATCCACGAACTGACTACTCATGTTGCGGCATTGACTAAAACTCTGGAAAAGGCTTTTACACCCACAGCAAGAGCTCCAGAGCCGGCGCAGACCGTTACAGTGAGCACCGTGCAGCCACCAAAGACGACCAAACCTTTTCGTAAGTGCCAATCCTGCATCACCGACCGACTTGATCGTTGCTATCACTGCTTTAAGTGTGGACAAGAAGGACACAGAGCTGTTGGCTGCCTGCTCAAAAGTAAGTCATCGGGAAACGGGAAGAGGTCACTGGGGTGGGACCACCAGTGATCGCGACCACACCCAGAACAGCGTCCCATATCAAAGAACACCATCAGAAAAAGACTTTTACCAAGACCCACTCACCTGTGAAAAGAAGAAAAAGACAAGGTAATAGAGTAGCTAAGCTTATTGGAAAAAGATGTACACTTACCTGTTATCTTAATGGTGTAAAAACTGACATGCTTTTAGACAGCGGGGCCCAAGTAACCATCGTAACCAAATTGTGGCTCCAAAGTAATCTACCAGACACTCAGATTCAGTCTCTAGAAGATCTTTTGCCAAATGATCCTCTTAGAGTAACAGCAGCTAATGGGACTGATGTACCTTTTGATGGATGGGCCGAGCTGTTAGTTGAAATCAAAAGTCCTAGTCATGGTGAAGTAGCCATCCAGGTACCAGTTTTAGTCAGTCAGAGCTGTGTTAGTGGTCTTCTTTTAGGCTTTAACGTGATTGAGGAGATCATTTTGGAAAGTCTTGAAAAACCAGGCAGTGTTAGCTTGAGTGATTTACTGGCTGAAGCTTTAAAATTACACAGGCACACCGCAGAGACCATAGTATCAGTGATTAGTGAGAATCCAGCTAAAGATCACATGATAAATGACACTGTCAGAGTTGGTAAAAGGGGTTTGACTATTCATAGTGGCCAAATCTGTGAGATTAGGTGTCATGTCAAGTCGAGACCACAGGGTGACACAGTCTTATTTGAACCTACATGGAAACCAGACTTACCAGAAGGCTTACAGTTGTTTCCTGCTTTAGTTAACGCACCCACTATCTCATCCAAAGCTATTAGAATACCAGTCAGTAACCAAAGTAAACATGACATTTTTCTGCCAGCAAGAACCATTTTAGGTCACATTGAGGAGATCACTGAGTGTAGGCCTGTAAATAATGGCTCAGCTACAGACAGTGAGACATTAATGTGTGCAGCTCAGGTGAACCAAACTAGTGACCCAGTTGGCAGTGGAGAACAGTCACAGGCCAAAGAAAAATGGCATCCTCCAGTTAACTTAGAGCATCTTGACCCAGAACAGCAAAAGATAGCGCGTGAAATGCTTTATGAGGAATCAGACATCTTTGCAAGAGAGGATGGGGACATAGGGTTAATTCCAGATCTTCAGCTAAAGATTAGTGTAGTGGATGACAACCCAGTCCAGAAATGTTACAACTCCATCCCTAAACCTCTCTACAAAGAAGTGAAGGACTATGTGCAAAACCTTTTGGACCAAGGGTGGATCCGCAAGTCAAAGTCCTCCTACTCCTCACCAGTGGTGTGCGTGAGGAAGAAAGACCAAAGTTTACGGCTCTGTGTGGATTTCCGAGGACTAAACAAAAAGACTATTGCCGATCGCCACCCACTGCCACGAATACAGGACTTGCTCGACAGTTTAGGTGGTCACTCATGGTTTTCCATCTTAGACCAAGGAAGCGCTTACCACCAAGGATTTGTCAGTGAAGAGTCCCGGCACCTTACAGCTTTCAGCACGCCGTGGGGGCTGTATGAATGGATCAGGATACCGTTTGGACTGACAAACGCACCTGCTGCATTTCAGAGGTGTATGGAGGGAGTGCTTGAGGGCGTTCGAGATGAATGCTGTGCTCCGTATCTTGATGATGTCCTGTGCTATTCAATGACATTTGAGGACCACGTAAACCACCTGAGACAAGTTCTGAGTCGCATGAGAGAACACGGAATCAAGTTGAGACCCACCAAATGTGAACTTTTCAAAAGAGAGGTTCGTTACCTGGGGCGCTTGGTGTCTGGAGACGGAGTAAAGATGGACCCACAGGACTTGAAAGCTGTTTCGGCACTTAGAGACAGAGAGCCACAAACTGTAGGAGATGTCAAGTCACTGTTAGGCTTCCTAGGTTACTATCGCTCCTTTATCCAAGATTTTTCACGTGTAGCCAAACCACTATTTGAGTTACTGCAGAAACAGAACACTGACACGAATGTTAGTAAGAACAAGACACAGAAAAGCAAAGGTAAACTCAGGAAAGGAGACAAAGGGCAGCTACCTTCTAAAACTCCTATTATATGGACTGACGAACACAAAAGGGTGGTAGCTAGGCTCATAGAGATTTTAATAAATCCCCCTGTCCTTGCTTACCCCAACTTTGACCTACCGTTTGTTCTTCACACCGATGCATCTAACGAAGGTTTAGGTGCAGTTTTATATCAGAGGCAGAACAACAAGCTTCGTGTTATCGGGTATGGTTCAAGAACGTTAACGCCAGCTGAGAGAAATTACCATCTTCACTCGGGCAAACTTGAGTTTTTGGCATTAAAGTGGGCTATATGCGACAAGTTTAGAGATTACCTGTATTACGCGCCCACATTCACCGTATATACAGATAACAACCCTCTAACATACGTTCTTAGCACTGCTAGACTTAACGCTGTTGGACACAGATGGGTGGGAGAGTTGGCTGATTTTCATTTTGATATTAAATACAGGCCAGGCAAAATGAATAGTGATGCCGATACATTGTCTCGTTACCCCTTAGAGCTACAGGAAAGTATGAATGACCACATAGGCAGCATCCCAGCCGAAATCGTAACAGCTGTGTGGCAAGGCAGCAAAGCAGTTCAGGAAGACGATGTGCCTTGGACCGCAGCTCTACAAGTGGATGACACCTGCATTGACGAAACACCGCAGGGGAATGTGCAAGGTTTTAAGCCAGCCGACTTGAAAACAGCACAACAAAAGGACACAGTGATAAAAGAAGTGATATCATTGAAAATGAGGAACTGGATTCCAAACGAGAAAGACAGAAAAAACATGACAAAGGAAACAAAAAGACTGCTATATGAATGGACAAAGTTAGAAGTGGAAAATGGACTTCTGTACAGGAAGACAGATAAACACAAACAGCTGGTCATTCCTGAAAAGTTGAAAATAGTCATATTAAAGTCACTACACAATGACATGTCTCATATTGGGGCTGAAAAAGTCACTCATCTTGCGAGGGAAAGGTTTTACTGGCCGAACATGCAACAGGAGATAGAGGACTATGTTAACAAAAAATGCTCCTGTATTAAACAAAAACGGCCCACTCTTCCGCAGCGAGCACCAATGGGACGCATTTCCACTAGCAGTCCTTTTGAACTTTTGTCCATAGACTATCTTCATTTAGAACAAAGTCAAGGCTATGAGTACATACTTGTGCTTGTAGATCACTTCACTAGATTTGCGCAAGCATATCCGACAAGAAACAAATCAGGGAAAACTGCAGCTGAGAAGATCTTTCATGATTTCATTCCTCGTTTTGGTTACCCTGATAAAATCCATCACGACCAAGGAAAAGAATTTGAGAACAGTTTATTTGGCAGGCTTGAGCATTTAGCTGGTATTGGACACTCTCGGACAACGCCATATCACCCACAGTGTAATCCGGTGGAGAGACTGAACCGTACAATACTGCAAATGCTGCGCACCTTGGAGGAAGAAAAAAAGAGTCAGTGGAAAGACCATCTCAACCATGTACTGCATGCATATAACTGTGCAAGGCATGAGTCCACTGGGTTCTCTCCATTTTTTCTTTTATATGGACGGCATCCGCGCTTACCTGTAGACTTACTGTTTCCTCCTCAGAAAGACACAGAGACAACTGACAGACAGGCGTATGCACAAAAATGGGCAGAGAGAATGCGTACTGCTTATGATATTGCAGAGAGAAATAGTGAAAAGTCCTCTGCAAAAGGAAAAAAACAATATGACAAGTCTGTCAGGGGTGTAGTTCTCCAGCCAGGGGACAGAGTGTTAGTCAGGAATCTATCAGAGAGAGGTGGGCCTGGCAAGTTGCGCTCGTACTGGGAACAGGTAGTGCACAGAGTAGTTGAAAGAGTTGATGAGGGACCAGTGTACAAGGTGCAAGCAGAAAAAGGCTCCAAAACACTACGTGTGCTACACCGAAACTTGTTGCTTCCTGTCAATGACCTACCTATTGAGAACATTCCAGCTCAAAGTCAAATCAAACAGACAAGTAAACAACGAACAAAGACGAAGACACCGGAAAACACTGAAGCATTATGTGATTCAGTGGATGAAGACTACACATACACACGTATTCCTTGCTACAGACTAGTCAGGAGAGAACAGCCTGAGCAAAGTCATCCCTCTGACAAAAGACTAAATGCTACTGCTCGTGAGTTTCACCCACCACCAGACATACAGGCACAAAGGAAAGAAGCACCACCAACGATGGATACCGTACAGGACACGATTGATCCAGAACATCGAGCAGAGGAACAATCACCCGAGAGACCACCGGAGGTGCAGGCGCCACAAGAGGAGGAACATCCGGAGATCACCATCAGGAGATCTCAGCGGACCGCCAGGGCCAGAGAGATGTTCACCTATGATGCACTGGGACAGCCGACCTATCACCAGTGGCCTCCAAGCGTGAACTCTTTGATACCAGGTTACCCACTCCAAAGTACTGTTGTTCTTCCTTACTTTACTCAGCCATGTGTTGGTTAT
Organism: Gouania willdenowi; assembly: GCF_900634775.1. Taxonomy (NCBI): domain Eukaryota; kingdom Metazoa; phylum Chordata; class Actinopteri; order Blenniiformes; family Gobiesocidae; genus Gouania; species Gouania willdenowi. Next base: position 927,074 of record NW_021145258.1, read on the forward strand.
CCACAGGCGTATTAATTTGCTTTGTTGACGAATGTCTGGAGACATTTATAAAAGCAGGGGAGAGTGTAAGACTCATAGTTAAAACATGATTTTAAAAAAATAGTAAAAAGTGGTTAAAAACAGCTAAAGGGGGAATGCATTTCATATGTTAATTTTAGTAGTTAAAAACAGACCCTACTCATTTTTTTGTAAGCAATAAATGGTCAGATAACTATATGGTGCGATACTTTGATGTGCCACAAGGGGCGCATCGAACAGGAGTTAGGACGCCAAGGGGCAGAAGGGCAGAATAAACCCTGCAGCAGAGCAATGCAAACGGAAAGCTCATCTCCGTCCCTTGTACTCTTTTCTCAGGTTTGTTAAAGGTTACAGAAGCACACAAAACAATGCTGGTGGTAGTTTACAACCTTAGCAATGTATGTGTGTAAATGTGAATGTTGTTAGAAGTTAATTTATGTTGTAAAGTGTGTTTGAAAGTGAATGCTAACATGCTAATGCTAGCGGAGATTTTCAGGCTACTTGCTAGAGTAACAATAAGGCAGTAGTTTAATAGTAAATGTGTCCTTATAAATGAATGGAGTACAGACAGTGAACATATAAACACCAAAGGTACAAGTGGTGAAAGTTAAAGTAAACAGTTATATAGTTTTATGCTGTTCAAGTTTAATTATATGGGCTGTCATTTTGAGTTATACAGGTAATATAAAAATAAACTGAATGGTAAATTACAGAAAAGAGAAAATGTAATTGTTTATTTTGATACATGCAAAAATAGAGACATTTTAGAATATTATTTGAGTTAGGCTGAAATAGATATTTGTAAATGTGTGATGTATTGTTAACACAGTACTTTTTGAATATTGTTTATTGAACTTTGTAAAATTTTATTAAACAAATTGTAAATGTGTTTAATTAAGAAGGGCAGAATAAACCCTGCAGCAGAGCAATGCAAACGGAAAGCTCATCTCCGTCCCTTGTACTCTTTTCTCAGGGTTTCCATTCGCACTCCTCTCGGGCACGGGAGGGGCAACAACAGCAGTTTGTTAAGATGGGGGAGTGGGAGTCAAAATGTCAGAACATAGTTTGTGGTGTTCCTCAAGGATCAATTTTGGGTCCTAAATTGTTCAATCTCTATATAAACGATGTATTCAATGTGTCTAAAGTGTTAAGAATGATATTATTTGCTGACGACACCAATATTTTTTATTCTAATGATAATTTCAACAATCTCATTGATATAGCAAAATTGGAATTGACTAAGATAAAATCATGGATGGATATTAATAAGCTTTCACTAAACTTAAATAAAACTAAAGTAATGATGTTTGGTAAATTTAAATATCAGGATCGGGTAATCTCTATAAATGATATTACAATAGAAAAGGTGTCTGAAAACAAATTTTTGGGGATGATTATTGATGATAAACTGAATTGGAAACCGCACATCAGACACATTCAAAATAAAATCTCAAAAAGTATTGCAGTGATTAATCAAACTAAGCATGTGCTGGAGTATAAAGCGCTTCATCTGCTGTACTGTTCTTTGGTCATGTCGTATCTGACATATGGTATAGAAATTTGGGGTAACAATTACAAAAGTTCATTACATTCCCTTTTCATACTCCAGAAACGAGCAATCAGAACAATTAATAAGGCTGGATATTATGAGCACTCCAACAAATTATTTCTGCAATCTAAGCTATTAAAACTGTATGATTTAGTTGACTTTTATACGGTAAAACTGTTATACAAAGCTACAAAATCATTGTTACCAGCTAAAATTCAAGAACTATTTGAATTAAGAGAAGGGGTTTATGATCTAAGAGGATGTATAATCTTTAAAGTGCAGATGGTGCATTCAACCAGAAAAAAGATGTGCATTTCTGTGCTAGGGGTCTGGCTTTGGAATAGGTTAGAGGAAGATCTTAAGCAGTGCCCAACTCTTTTCAAATTCAAGAAAAAGTATAAAGAAAAAGTTTTTCTTGAATATAGTGCCGATGAAAGGATTTAAATTCTATTTGTTACGTAAACAGTTGCATGATGCAGAAGCTGTACATGCGCCTGGTTATGGATATCATTATGTTGTTTGATTATTTCTTCGGATGGAAAATGTAACCACTATTTTTGTTTACGCAAGAGTATAGTAAAACTGTGAAAGTACTGTATGGATAAAATACTCTAAGAAGTAAAATTATTTTTAAAAGTTACTCAAGTTCATGAACGTGAGTAAATGTAATTGAGTACTTCCCGCCACTGGAATTGAGTTTTGTTTTTGTTTTTTTTTCCTTTTTAATTATTATTTAGAATATAAGCGGATTGTGCAATATCACCAGGAAATGTAACCGTTTATTATATTGATTACCGGATAGGCGTATATAAGCTTTTGGCTTCAGCCTATTCCCTTTTTGAGCTACTGTAACAGAATAATGTGAATGTGAATGTTGTAGGAATGTAAAATGTAAATTGCTCAAAAATAAATAAATAAATAAAAAAATAAATAAATAAATAAATTACGATTACAGTGGCCAGCAATTTTTCTAATCACAAATAAATTCCAATTATTTATTATCCTCAGAAAGTCAATTACAATTACGTTCTCAATTACTAAATTCCAATTACAAAGAATCAAAATGAATGAGCCTAAAATAAATAAGCTAATAAAAGTTAACCTTCCTCTTGTGTTAGCTTTCTGTTAGCATCTCTAATGATAACTGGTCCTAAATCAGCTGTAAAATACACTAAAAACAAATATCTATCATCTCATTTATTTCATATCTATTGGTTACCTTGTTAGGTTTTATAATCAATGAAAATATAGGTTTTAATATTTTTAGTGTGGGCGTCTGAGACTTTTATGTGTCAGTTTACCTTTATATTTATATATTTTTTAATGGTAAAATGTGGAAAAGCTTGACATGAAACATATTTTAATAATTGTTAACTACATATGTGTAGAACTGTACATAGAACTGTAACATGCTTCCCCAGTTTTGTGTTAAATTACAATTTACAATTTTTATAGAATTTTCATTGCAATTACAAATACAAAGTATTATCTGAACTCAATTACAATGTAATTACAATTACAACAGCAACATTTTTTTAAATTACAATTAGAATTATGATATAACTGTAATTATCAATTACACAATTACAATTAGAAATGACCCCAACCCTGGCCAGAACTGATGGTCTTTAAAGCTGCAGTATGTAAAGTTTTTTTATGGCATCATTTGGTCAAAAATCTATAATCATCTTAGAACACTTTAGATTACAATATGCTCAGAGTAGACAGTGAATCTCTGCTCTTTCTCCTGGCTGTAAATGAGCTTCAGAAATACAGGAGTGTGACGCTGAGAAAAGGAGGGGGGAGAGGGGAGTGTCTCACTATTCAACATACTGCAGCTTTAACATCTACTGCTTTGCCCAGGCTGAGGGAGGGATGACAGGTTGACAAAAGAGACACATTTTGGTCATTTTGATGATAATTGAGACACCATCTCCCCTCATCCCCTCTTAAATGGCCTACAGGGCGGGGCTGGAATGCCTTGTGATTAAATCGGCCAATCACGTCTTACACCAGCTTCACTCTTTGTTCTGGGCCCATCTCAGCAGCTCAAGAAGAAAAATGTAGGACTCTCAAATGTCTGGACATAATTACTTCTGCTACGCCACCTGCGTGAGGGCTTAGTTTCAGGAACAAACAGAAACAGGACTGCTAAATCTTTACTTGTGACTAAAACTTAAAAAATAACTACTGTTGTCATCTGTCCTAGAGCTGTTCAACTAAAGAATTAGTGAGAAAATAGAGGAAAAACCCTACCTAATTACCATGAAAGTTCTATAAAATTATCAATTATAATTTAACATTTGTTACAGTTCTATGTACAGTTCTACACATATGTAGTTAACAATATGTTTCATATCAAGCTTTAGCACATTTTACCATTTTAAAAAAGAGGTAAAGTGACACAGAAAAGTCTCAGACGCCCACACCAAAAATAATAAAACCTATGATATCATTGATTAGGAAGTAGAGGAAAAAGCCTACATTGGAGTGTGTTGAACTGGTGGAGTTTCTACATGTGATTCCTCAAAGCTTCAGTCATAGATCATATTTATCTGTTTGGGTCTGAATGTGACTTTCTCTGCATTGTTCATTGTCGTAGTAAATTTAGGAACAGCTGCAATAATGTCATGTTACTCACGTGTTAAAATGTACAGATACACAAATGTGTAGTGTCCATATGTGTTCCTATAGTAACAGCTGTAAGCTCCTGTGTCCTCAGAGGAGATGTTTGTGATGGTCAAAGAACATCTACGGCCCAGACTCAGTTTATCAGCTTGAGGTGAATCTTCATTAATCTGTCCACCACTAACAATGGTATCAGTAGTAGATATGTATCTGAAGTAAAACCAGTTAATGCTAGAACATGATGTTTCAGATGAATTCACACTGTTACAGGGCATGATGACCTCATCTCCAGCTCTGTGATAGATGCTGATGAAGTCACTGCTGCCTGCAGCAAAGAAACACAAAGCAGTCGTTATAAAGTTATAAAATAAAACAGTGATGGGGTCAATTATAATTGTAATTGCGTAATTGATAATTTATGATAATTATGGCACAATTATAATTGTAACTTTACTTTAAAAAATCTGTTGCTGACGTAATTGTAATTAATTTGTAATTGAGTTTAGATAATTGACTTTGTAATTGCCATGAAAAATCGATAAAAATGATCAATTATAATATTTGTATAATAATAATAATAATATTTGTTTTTAGTGTATTTTACAGCTGATTTAGGACCAGTTATCATTAGAGATGCTAACAGAAAGCTAACACAAGAAGAAGGTTAACTTTTATTATCTTATTTTTTTCAGGCTCAGTTTTTGATTCTTTGTAATTAGATTTAGTCATTGAGAACATAATTGTAATTGACTTTCTGATGATAATAAATAATTGGAATTTATTTGTAATTGGAAAAATTGCTGGCCTTCTATTTATATAATCTATTATAATATATCTATAATTCTGATATTTATGAATGTATTTATAATTCTATTTATATAATTCATAATATATTTGTAATTCTGGTATTTTTGCACTATGTTGTGGTTGCACTGGTTCACTGCTTTTTTAGATGTGCCAATTCACACCTGTTTTACAGTCTCTGCAATTATAAATGTGATCGATTATGTAAAACATCTATACTATATATCTCACAAGTCTCATAGTTTTTTATTGAATCATGTGACCCCCTCTGATCATGTGACCTAATCATCCCATGTATATATGCAGGTGTGTCAGAGCTGTTTCCTAAGTCTGATGAAGGGCTAAGGCCTGAAACGTTACTTTTGCTGGTGAGAAAGACATTTTTGGTGAGCATTACAGCTGTGCAGATCTATCACATTTCTTTCAAATGTTTCCTCAGCCTCAGATCTGTGATGTTCCTCTTTGTGGTGATCTCACTGAGCACGCCCAGAACGTCAGCACCGGATTTCATCACATTTCTCTGCTTTTTAAACTCACACTGTTCAACTATCAACTGGTGTTCAGGCAGAACAACATAGAGACACAAAGAAAGTCAACCATAAGCAGTTTTTCCAATTACAATTCAATTACAATTATTATTTATCCTCAGAAAGTCATTTACAATTACAACTCAATTATGATTACAGCGACCAGCATTTTTTCATCATTTTTAAAATCATATTTCCTCTTACACACAATACCTTCAGATTTATCTTTGTAAGTTTTTAAAATACATTATTTCATTTGATTTCCACAAATGTAAAAACTGAAAGTTTTTCATAAACTAAAAGAAGAAGAAGAGGAAGCTCCAAATAAAAAACCTTCTTAACATAAATTTATAATTTTCATTCTGTGGCCCTAAATTAGGTCCACACTCCTTCATTGTGTTCTCCTAATCATTTTCTACTGTTTGTTCAAAAAAATAAACTCATTTGATCAAAGTAATCACAACTTAAGTAGATTCAATTTTCTAACTTAAAACTGATGTATTTCAGCTTTTTGGGTCCATTATTATCTGACTGAAATAAAACTAACTTTAAAGGGGATATATCATGGTTTTAAATCCTTCCTTTTTACATATAAATCATACAGTTGTGGTCTATATAAAGCTGAACTGCAACGCTTGAGTCTGATTTCCTCATTATTATAGCTCCACCCCTTTTCTACCCTTTTCTGATGTGCTTCTCAGAGCGACTCATTTTGGTGCGGTCTCTTTAAATGCAAACCCCGCCCCCTCTCCAGGTTCAACTCCACCCTGCTCGGCCATTTTTGTAGTTTGATAGAAGAGATATGGCTATGTAGCGGCGCAGAAAAAATTTATTCACACGTTATTTACACAATGTCAACAACAGAAGACTTGTCCATCCAGCTTTACATGTTTGAGCCAGAGTCTGACCCAGCGGAGCGAGATGTAAATGAAAATGATGAACCTGCAGAACCCTAACAAGTGAGCTAACACAAGCACCGAGCTAACGCTAGCGCCAAGCTAACGTCACGAAATGCATTTTAATACAGTCTTTTCGGAGACAAAAACGGCAAAATGAAATGACTAATGAAAACTTTAGACTTAAATTAAATCACGTAGGCCATATCATCAAGGATCTAAAACGAGCACACAGCGCTAACATATGAAGACGGTGCAACTGCTAATGCTAACAAAACAATGACAGGGACGTCTTATCATCACACTTTTTAACGTTATTTACAGCTTACCGAAGTGCTCTGTTCGTCGTCTCCAAAGATAGAAGGAATTGAACCCTCAATCAGACAAAGTCTTTCTGTAAATCCTTCTTTATACTGGCAGAGGTTGCTGAAGCAGTCATCCTTGAAGTGCTGCGTGCACACAAAAATGACCTTACCCACAGATGTGGGTACATTTCTATAAAAAATAAAACTCAACCAGGCACTTTGAAAAGGTTCTGATGCTGGGAGACGTTGTAGTGAAGCGTGTGGGTGACTACATCCAACAACCAAACATTTTGATTTATCCTCTCGTAACTTCTGCATCCTGGAGCTTGGACTACAAAATAAAAGCGAGAAATAAAAATGGCGGATTGCACGAAGTGTTGGGCCTGGAGTCGATGTCCTAATTTGGCAGTTCCGCTGACGTTGACCAAAACAGAATATAAAGATATCAACGGAGCACCTGAAGAGACTAATTTGAACTTTTCTGTGCTTCTAAACAATCTAAATATACATCAAAATGCATTTAAGGGCTAAAAAAGTGGATTTAGCATGATATGTCCCCTTTAAACTAAGTTTTATTTTTTCAAAATGAGCTCTGTTTTAAAATAAATATAAAAATTTGCCTTTAAACTTGATATGAAATGGTATTTTGTCAATATTCTCTCACCATCCATATGTTTTTAACACATGTCTAGTTTTTTTTTTTTATCACTAATTCATTAAAACAAATGAAATCCAAAGCATCTACTCTGTTAAATGATAAAACAACATCAACAGAAGAAGAAGTTTACCTCCAAGCACGAGCACAAAGAGCAGAGTGAGCTGCAGGAGAAGCATTCTGCTGTAGATCAATGTTTCTAATGTTTCCTCACACTCTGATCTGTGAGTGCACTGAGCAAAAATATCATCTTATATCAGTGATGTCATAAAAAGAGGAAGAGGAGTTTAAATGGGTATAAAAAAAAACAAAAAAAAAACATTATACAGTGATTCTAAACTAACGTCTCCTTTAAATAATGTGCTACACACACAAGGCCAAACAGGATGAAACAGTTCAACTTTATCACCAAAAAAGGAAATTACAAAGTCGACTATAGCGAACACAGAACATCACAGCAGAGACACTGACAATAATGAACAGTCACATTATTCCAACAGTCTACACTCATTTCACTACATTTATGATTCTTGTAAAAAATGTTTTCATTTCCAAAATATAATTTAAAAAAAAAAATGTTTTCAATAAAAACCTTAAACAGATCTGGTTAAAAAAATAAATCAATATAATAATTCTATGAAATAATAAAAATAAAAGTCAGAATGAAGAGAGGAAGAGGAGAGAGAGGAGAAAACACAGACTGCAGAGAGAGAAACATGTTACAGCATCAACATTTACATAGAATCAGTTTAATGCTTTATTTAATGTGAGAGAGAGAAGAAGAGGACCTAAACCAGGGGTTGGTGACCTTTAGGATCAGCCATTGAGTGAAGATGTTACTTTTGTGTGTGATCTGCCTGAAAACAGATGTTGTTGTGGAATAAATGTTTTTCCAGATGCAGCAAAAAAAAAAAAAAAAAACCAAGTCAGCCAGAAAACTTTATTTTAATGCAACGCTTTGACAACAGTCAGAATACAGACACAGTGCACTGTACGTTGATCATAGGTTCCTTTGGCTAAACACAGCTTAGTTCAGGCCCGTGCAGAGACCTCCAAAGGAGCTGGTGCTCAAATAAAAAGGGCACATATTACCAGTACACATCATGGCATCTTGGCCAGTATTAGACAGTTTCATATATATAACAAAAGTAGTAGGCATGAAAAATGAAAGATATTTTATTTGAACAGAATATATGAAACAAACAACGTGTCGCACTTATTTTAAACAAAATGTTTTCATTCAAAATGAAGTGAGAGCTCCTTTGATTCTAATATTATCTATGGCTAAGATCTTACTGGCACTGCTGGGCTGAGGAGATGATGGAAAGATTGTGGACTGGGGAGGGTCATGACAAGGAAAGAAAAAACAAACGTACATGAGCACACTGTTGGTATTTTAATATACTGTAATAAACCATTATTACCAAATGCTTTGCCAGACTTACAGTAGTACATTCTTAACACTAGCAGCAAACTGGAACATGGAACTGCAGACATAAAATAAGAACAGTGGAGATTAAATACATGTTTTGCCCTAATAAAGATATATTAACATTCCTAATCAGCCTCTATTGATCACCTCAATTTATGATCCAACTTTATGTGTTTCATCACCTGTATACAGTTTAATTTTTCCCTCTTCTCTTGTTTTCCTGCCTTTTCTATTCTTTTTTTCCTTCATGGTCTTCTTTACTCAAAATATTTACAACTATTTACAACTATACTTCTTCATTTTTAACATTTTTTTAAAGTATTTTTCCAGCGCCTTCTACTCTGACCTTTTCTTTGTGGTTTGTTCTCCATTCTCTGATCCACTGATATACAATGTAAACAATGAATAAATCCTTAGTGTATCTTCATCTCAAAACAACCTTGAAAAACTATGTATTGTTGTTCTTATGTTTGCTATTTTTAACCCAGCTGGTTAGTGATCCACTACCCTTAGCTGCCTCACGCTGCTCCTTCTTTTTTTACTTTAGAATTATTGCTCTTTCAAAAGATCTCTTCTGTAACATTTCACAGGAAATTACATTACACTTTTATACTAAACACTAATGTTTTTAACTAAACATGAAGTTCACTTTTCCATGTTGGGACAAGTTACAAATAGCTCAAGTTTTAATAAAAAAATAAAATTCCTTTAGATTTTCAGATAAATCTTGTTAAATTTGTAACACAGTGGTTTGACCTGGACTCATTAGCGAGTCTCATTATAATGATAAATTTCCCATAAATAGAGAGATAGAAGTAGTCACATTATGTTTTCTGGTTGGTTTCCAGTCTAAACCAACAGTTTGCTCCATTAGACAGGCTGAACCTGTCTGAGGTGAGCAGCAGTGCAGACAGAAGCACATTTCTCTGATGCTGTCATTGTCAACAATACAGTTACACTTCTGTCTCATATCTATCTATCTATCTATCTATCTATCTATCTATCTATCTATATTTAAAAGCAAAGAAGGTCTGCGTGAGTGTGTGTGTGGAGTGAATTTCTCCCCAACACAGTGTTTGTTGGACGTCAAACTTCATGAATGGCTTCCAAATACCCCAAGTTTTAGCATCCTTAAATTTGGAGTAATTTGTCATTTCCAAATGTTTATTTTAATTTTATTTCAGCTTGACGGCACATTCAAGTTCACCCAGAAGTGAAACCTATTCAGCTTTTGACCTCAGTGTGTGAGGGGGCTCTAGCACACCATCTATATCTATTTCACTGTACAGCTCCTCGAGAGTCACGTGTGCAGCCAGAGCCAATCGCTGCGCACACAGTCAAGCAGACACGGACTGCAAACACACAAGTGAGAGAGGAAAATAGGTTAGACCGGAGAAGGGGGAGGGGCATCTGAGCAGCCACGCTCACACTGATATATTGGCAAAGCTCTCAAGTCTCACTTATTGGGCCTAATGTGAGTCACTGATGTGCGTGCATGTGCGCGGCTAAAGCGTGTGCGTGTGTGTGAGCCACGGAGTAGCGAGTCACACACACTTAACTGCTGTGTATAAATGGGGAGGCTTAGCTTCAGCTCAGTGCTGGGACATTTTCTACAATGGTTTTTTACTTGTTTTCTGCGCTTGGTTTCATGCTAGTAATTCCTGGATTCTATAACAAGTGTTTCTTCCCTGCTTTTGGACATTCTTCTTGTTTTAGCCCAGCTCCGTGTGCTTGGTTTGCCTTTTTGTGTTTTTGATTATTTTTTTATTATAATTATTGGGTTAAGGCACCTGAGCTCCACCTCCTTTCCTGCATTTGGGTCTGCAGCGACACCTGCACATGACACTAAATTCATTTAACTTCTGCATAGAATAGTTTGTCCAAATGTGCAGTTATTTTTTTTAAATAAAACAACAATGAATTCAATTAAATTCAATTATCAGGCTCTAAGTATAGATACATTTATGAACTCTAAAACTGAGAAAATAACCTCCATTCAATGCTGTTTTGGTGTTGTGCGTTACGTTTAATCTGATTGGTCGGCTATAATGTGATGCATTACATTTAATCTGATGAGTCGGTTATATTGTGATGCATTTGATTGTCTCATTATTTCATTTTTTGTAGTTTCACAATGTCTGTTGATCATTTTAAAACAAAAAAAATAACTGACTCAGTAATGGTTGGGTGTAGAAATGTAATGAATTACTTTACTTCTTTTAAATGTACTTAAGTACAAGTAAAATTACTGATTTAGAAATACACTCAAAAAAGTACAAGTACCCATAAAAGCTACTCAATTACAGTAATGTGAGTACTTGTAATCCATTACTTTCACCTCTGCTTAAACATGTTGTACCTGAGACACTGACTGTAACTGAGCTGTGTGAGATTTTAATCTACAACTGCAAAGAAACTGAGGACTTCAGTTGTGGTGTTTGCAGAGATAATTACAGAGACAAAAGCAATGGAACAAACAGAAAAGAAGAAGTCAGTGAGAAAAAAAGAAGCTGAAAATAGGAAGTACATTGAGACATATTTACACCTTATCTTGGGTCGGAAATGAAGAAAGAGTATCTGTGTGAGCATCGTTTTTTAGACTTTAAGAGTAAAGTTGTATTAGTATAAGACATTTTTAACAGTCATTAAGTCATAATATTCCAAAAGTAAACTTATTCTATTACGAGAAAAAACTATTAAATATTATTAGAATAAAGTTGTAATTAGACAAAGAAAAAGCCCTGAAAATAAACATTGACAGTCGACAAAAGATCTTGATGTTCTTTTCAAACTTCTGATGATAATGTTATGTTATGGTTTCTTTTTTTCAAGCAACTGTTCTTTAATAAATCCACTTTGATCTCCTGACATGTTTCGACTGACAACTGCCAGTCTACATCAGAGGCATCTGCTGATTGCTTTGATGTTTCCAGATTGTTACACTTTGAAAAAAGCTGATCCACCAAACCAAACTGTAAAAAAATGAGCCACAAAAAGAAGAGTCACTGCGTAACAAGAACTTGCACACACATCAGTGGAGGCGTGTTACTGCTACAGCTTCTTTTCATGTACAGTTAAAGCTGGTGTAAAATTCCTCTGTCCTCTCCTCACACACTATCTTCTTCACTGCTTCTTTGACTGTTGAAGACATCACTTCTTCTTCCTCTTCCTCCTCTTTTTTTCTGACCTACAGGAAACAATACGGGAGTTTTGATTGATTGTATGTCTTTAAAAGAGGATAGCAGCATATGTCAACAAGGAAGCATTTGTCTCCACCTTCATGGTGTTTCACACCCTTGTAATTTATTCAGAGTTTTAACCCTTTAACACCTGTAATAACAACATCTCCAAAAACAGGGCATTTTATGGAAACTAATTACAGGCGTTTTTGGCCCTAATGGCATTGATGGAACTGAAGGAAGCAGTTCCTGTGTGGCTGCAGACACAAGGCCTACATCACAAACACAAACACTTCCTAGGAGTTCTCTTGCAGCAAACTTTGCAGCGCTGTCGACCCAGGATGGCAGTGGGATTTTGAAGGCTGGAGCTGTTTTGCATCTCATTCCTGCTCCATATAGTGTACAACGCCATTCCATCACCAACAGAAACCACCAGTTCCCAAGAAAATCAAGAAGGGCCTTCTCCAAGCAGCACAATCATGGGAGATGAGAGTGGACCTCGGCAGGAGACTTATCTAAACCCCAGTTTATACAAACACCACTGAGGCTTGACTTGTTCTTGTGCTCAGAGGAGTAAAAAAAAATCATCCTGATAGAACTGACCATCCTGTGGGAAGAGGGATGCGAGGAGGCATACGAGAGGAAAGATTCTAACTACCAGGACCTTGTCGAGCAGTGCAGGGACAAGGGTTTGTAGGCCTGGCTATTCCTAGTTGAGGTTGGGTGCAGGGGTTTCAAGGCACAGTCTGTGTGGAAGACACTCACAGCTCTGGGAGTAAGACGACTGTCCACAGGGTGGGTGAGGCAGCAGAAAGACCATCTTGTGGACTCTGGAGTAGGAAGGAGGAATTGTGCTGGGGGCCATGAGAAGATGGGCAGTGACTGAAACTGAAAGCACAATAGCGCAGACTTTTTACACTGCTCTGAAAACTAGCTAGAAAAAAGACAACAGAGTTTCATTCATTCAGACTTTCAACCAGGAACTAGAACCGTTATAAATTCACATTTCTTCATCAGAAACTGCTCCTCTATGATCCCACTGAAACCACCAACGCAGTGGTTCCAAAGATTAGATTCTGCAATTACAAAATTCTATGTGAGGAATAAAAAACCTAAAATAAGTCTTTCAAAAAATAAAAGCGAGGGTGGTTTAGAAGCCCCTAAATTCATGCATTATAACTTAGCAAATTTTATATTTAACAGAATGGCTAAAACCAAAATGTAGCAATGCTGGAGGACAACGCCACCTGGGGGCCTGCACCCCCGGGATATAACCCTTGACAAAATAGGCACAAGGTTCAGAATAAAACCCACAGGCAGAGAACGTGGTTCCACTCAATTAAAACTACTTTATTAACAATAATGAATAAAAAAACAAACTAAACACAGGGAACCAGATGGTACGAGGACCTGCAAAGAAAAAGAAAAAGACAGGGCTGGGGCTTACCACGACAGCGGTAACAAAAGGGGAGGATCCAAACTCAACAACACCCGTGAGACAGCAACCAGACAAAGTGAAACACACGGAACCACCACCACGGAACCGCTGTCGCCTACAGGCTCCCAGCACCTGGCAAACAAGAAGAAAACACCATCAAAAATACAGAAATGGCAGCCCTCATACCATCAAAAAAACACAAATGAGTACAATCCAAAATAAACCATAAAACAACACAAATGGAAAATACAAATAAACAAATATGTCAAAAACTCAACACATTGGGTTATGAAAACACAAATTATAATGAAAGTAAATAATAAAATGTTGAATCTGTGGCTTTAAGCAGCGGAGGCCAGCTACTGTCCCAGGCACAGAAGGACAGAGTCACAGCAGCCACAGACACCAGCTTGAGAATGCCACAGTGATGTGAATGGAATAACGAGGAGAACCAAAACAGCAGCGTGGACTCAGAAACCGACAGCTGATGACCACATAAACCCAGCTGTCAGGTTGAGTAATCGCGCTGCAGGAGGAGGTAAACATACGGCTCAGACTCCACAAAGGAGGGCTGCAGGATTAGCACTGCGCACACACACGAGATCCGGGAAGCAGCTCCGCTCCCAGCCACACCACTTGCTATGCACGCAGCTCCGCACCGGCACAGCGTCAGATTCCCCGCACACACACACGTCAACTCCGTGAAGGAGGAAGAGGGAAAACAGAAGAAGAGGCCAGCTGGGTGCGTTTATATGCAGTGCACTAATTACTGAATGGCCGCACTGCCCCCCTGTGGTAGGGAGAGTAACTCCCTCTTGCCACACCTACCCCCAGGTTTTGCATCGTCGTCCCGACGATGATCTGCAGGTTAGACACTAGCACCAGGGTCGAAAAACGGCTATTTGGGAATTAAACACAGGCTGCGTTGGCCTACTATCCGCGCCCACGGCTGAGGGGAGATGGTACACATTAGAATGGTGTCCAGCTGTGGAGCGAGCAGTCCGCCGTAAGCCCTGCTGGCTCGGGCCGGGTTGCTCTGATGGAGGCAACGTGTTGCTCCTTGATACAGTAGGTGCTTCTGAGTCGTCCGGGAACTCCCGCTGAGCTACAGCATAGGAAGTTTCCTGACCTCTACAACTAGGTACTTTAGCTGGTGGCGCAGATGTGTCGGGAATCAAAAGCCACAAATCTCCATCACCGAGGGAGTCCCTCTCCACCTGTCCCAGGCCACATGGTGAGGGACTCTTCGGGGGAACAGGAAGAGACCTCGGTCTGAGGACAGGTTTTAGCATGTCCCGATGTACTGTTCGTGCCTTCTGCAGGTCATTCTCTGGAGCAACCGTATATACAGCCCCGTTATTTTCTGGAGCTTTTAACACCTGATGGACTACTGTGCTCCAGATATCCTGGATTTTGTGACGACCGCGAGCACTATGATCTCTTAAGTACACCAACTGGCCTGTCTGGAACGGTGCGTCACGAACCCGCTGATCATGAAAACCCTTCCGCCGGCTAGCCGCGGCCAACAAATGTTCCCGAGCATCCTTAAAAGCCACCTGAAGCCTGGCTTGATGCTCAACAACCCAATCCTTTACCTCTCCACGCACAGGATCTTGAACTCGCCCTAAAAGGAAGTCAATAGGAAGACGGGGCTCTCTACCAAACATTAGGTAGAACGGTGACTCTCCTGTCCCTTGATGTGACGTAGTATTATATGAAAATAATAGTTGAGGCAAACAGGAGGCCCAATCCCGTTTCCTAGAGACTGGAACAGTGCGCAGGAGGTTATGAAGCGTTCTGTTGAACCGTTCGCACTGCCCATTACCGGCAGGATGGTATGGGGTTGTGCGAGACTTCGCCACCTGGTACAAACAGCAGAGCTGGTGGAGTAAAGCACTTTCAAAGCTCCTACCCTGGTCTGAATGGAGCCGGGTCGGGACACCGAACTTATAAAACCACTCTGTCAGCAGCACCTGGGCCACTGTAGAGGCCCGTTGGTCTCGGGTAGGGACAGCGACGGTGTACTTGCTAAAAACATCAGTCATTATAAGTACATTTTCAATACCACTACTGGAAGGCTCCAGCAGAGTGAAATCAATGGCCAATATCTCATTGGGCTCTGAAGCAAGCAGATGGCCCATGAAGCTGTGAGGCACTGAATCAGAGTCTTTAGCGACTTGGCACCGCTCGCATTCCTGGACCCACCTTTTGATGTCTGCTGACATCCCTGGCCAGTAACAGCGTTGTCTTATCAAGCCAGCTGTTCGGTCAATGCCTTGATGGCCATGGTTTTGATGCAAAGCACTCAAAGTCTCTTGTCTAAGGGCTGCAGGCAAGACTAGCTGGAGGGATTCATGTCCACCATCAGGTTGGAAGACACGCCGGTAAAGAACACCTTCCTGTTCAACCAAGCGGTCCCACTGGCGCAACATTGCTATTGCTAGCTTAGAAACCTGACGTCTCTCTTCCTGCGTTGGCCGAGCCTGCCTTCTCCAAAATACCAGAACCTCTTTTAACAGAGGATCAGCCTCCTGCAGAGCACACATGTCAGTAGGAGTAAAAGATGGGAAAACAGACATTGTCTCCTGGGTGGCCACCGTCTTAGGGTCTGGACATGCTACATGCTGGAGGGCCTTGGGGACCAAGGTACCTGGAACAATAGCCTCCTCCAGACTAGTGGCAGACAGATATTGCCGGGAGAGTGCATCGGCATTTCTGTTACTGCGACCTGACCGATACTTTATATCAAAGTCAAATGCGGCCAGCTGAGCAGCCCAACGATGCTCTGTGGCGCCGAGCTTGGCAGACTGCAAATAGCTCAGTGGGTTGTTGTCTGTAAACACTACACACTTTTGCCCAAGCAGGTATTCACGGAATTTCTCTGTCATGGCCCACTTGAGTGCCAGAAACTCCAGCTTCATAGAGCTGTACTTGTCCATGTTACGCTCGGTTGGTCGTAGACCACGGCTGGCATAAGCTACGGGTTTAAGTCCTTTGTCCGTCTCCTGCGAGAGCACTGCCCCAAGGCCACTAAGGCTAGCATCCACTTCCAACACAAAAGGACGAGAAAAGTTGGCGTACGCAAGCACCGGGGCCGAGACCAATTTTGCTTTCAAGGCCTCAAAGCTGGACTCGCACTGTGGTGTCCAAGCTGAACCCAGGTCCAGCCGAGCACTTTTCCTAGACCTTTTACCTGTAACTTCAACCACTAACTGGTGCAAAGGACTGGCCAGTTGGGCAAAGCCCTCAACGAAACGCCGATAATAGCTGGCAAACCCCAAAAAGGAGCGCAGCTCGGCAACATGGCAGGGACGCCGCCAGTTAGACACAGCCTCAATCGTTTCCGGGTCTGTAGACACTCCCTTACTTGAAATAACATGGCCCAGATACCTAACCTCTTCCTGGAAGAAGGTGCATTTCTCCAGTTTGGCCTTTAGACCTTGGTTTTGGAGGCGTCCCAGTACTACCTCCAGCCGCTGTAGATGCTGGGACACAGAGGAGGAGAAGATGACAATATCATCAAGGTACAGGAGAAGGGACTGACCTTGCTGATCTCCGAACATCCTCTGCATCAGCCGCTGGAAAGTACTGGGGGCGTTACATAGCCCAAAAGGCATCCTGTTAAACTCAAAGAGTCCAAAAGGGGTACAAAAAGCTGTTTTAGGCCTGTCTGATTCTGACACTGGCACCTGGTTGTACCCACTAGCAAGATCAATGGTTGAGAACCAGCGGGCACCACAGAGTGCATCCAAACTCTCCTCAATGCGAGGTAGTGGAAAAGCGTCCTTTCTTGTCTTACTGTTCAAAAGACGGTAGTCAACGCACAAGCGTAGACTCCCATCTTTCTTTCGGACCAAGACAATGGGCGAAGCATAGGGGCTGCTACTCTCTTTAATCACCTGTGATTCCAGAAGCTGATTGATATGAGCTTTAACAGCTTCATACTCCGAAGGTGGAATACGACGATACCTCTGGCGAACAGGGACGTCGTCAAGAAGGGGAATGTCATGTGCAATAAGATTTGTACAGCCCAGGTCTCCCTCATGGGTTGCAAAGACTGAACTGTATTTTTGCAACACAGACCTCGCCTCCCCCTGCTCTTCTTCAGTCAACATCGACAGATCAACAGGTGGGGCCACTTCCAAGGTGGAACTAGTTGCTGACTGTGCAGCAACTGTAGCCATAGTAGGCCTCACTTCGGTTACCCCTCTGGGTAAGCTAATAACCTGTGCTCCAACAAGTGCACCTAGCCAGGTCCGTGGGTACAAGAGAAGGTTAGTACTACCTACATTAACCACAGGAATATAAGCCATTCCCTGCACAACTTGGACCAAACAAGGAGACACCAGCAATCCCGCTGGCAGTCCAGAGTCCCGGGGCTCGAACAGCACCGGCAGATCAGTTAAGTGTGAGGAGCATGTGCTGGGGACAAACTGCATCACTCCACCCGGGACTCGAAGTGCCCGTTTACCATGCACTTTAACTATATTGGTGGGGTCTCTCTGTACTTGGGCTGCGGCCTGGTGGCACTTTTGAAGGGCTTCCACGACTGGGGAAGGAGCCTGCAACACAGGGGATGAATCAAACAAAGAGAGGCCGTATGCCCCAAAAAGATCACGATAGCAGCGTCGAATTACATTCATCCCCAAAACTCCAGGGACCGACGCCACCGTTCCAAGGTGGTCTTTAACAACCAAAATTCCACATCTTGGCATTGTTTTGTCACAAAGGGACACATCCAGCTCCAGATAACCCACATATGGAATGGCTAGGCCATTAGCCGCCTGTAGTCGTAGCCAATGACAAGACTGCAGGCGGTCCTGGCCCCATGTACCGAAATGCTTCAAGAAAAAGCTTTCCGTTATGGTGGACACCATTGAGCCAGTATCCACCAAGCATGACACAGACACATCACCCATGAAAACCTCAACAGTTGGACAAGATGACATGAGACCAACCAGATTACCTTCTACAGAGCCCGAAAATTTCCCTACTGAGCTGTGGCTCCTAAACTCAGCGGGATTCAGTTTTCCGCCCCCTGAGTGGAGAAAGGCGGCCTGGGAAGGCTAGGGGATAAATCGGTGGCAGAGTGAGCACGAGACCGAAAAGGTATACGCTCCCCATCACAATCACGGGCAAAATGTCCAGGCTGCTGACATCTACGACAAATCACCGTATTGTTGCGTGACATCCGCCCTTGGGGACGGGGAGCCTGCAAGGAAGCTACTGTACGGGTGAGATCATTAAGCTGTTCTTGTTGACGTCGCAAGAGGTCCATCAGTTCAGTCAAATCCGGCCCCTGAGAAGCAACCATAGGAGCTGGACGGGGGTTGCCCCGAACACTAAA
This sequence comes from Gouania willdenowi, assembly GCF_900634775.1. Classification (NCBI taxonomy): domain Eukaryota; kingdom Metazoa; phylum Chordata; class Actinopteri; order Blenniiformes; family Gobiesocidae; genus Gouania; species Gouania willdenowi. Next base: position 945,852 of record NW_021145258.1, read on the forward strand.
CTGATGACCATGAGCGGAAGGAAGAGAATAGCTTCTCTCCCGAGAACCGCCGGGAAGACCCTCCCTCTCCCATCTTATAGCCTCGCTACGCACATCAAGCAACGAAGCTGTAGGCTGCCGTCGAACCATTTGCTTTAGTTCACGGCGCAGAGAGCTGTCGAGAACATGCTCCACAAACTGATCGCGTAGCAGCGCTGCGGCATTGGGTATCCCATCAGGGGCACACTGCTGGATGTCCTGCATTAAAGCCAGCAAGGCTAAGGAGAACTCCTGCAGTGTCTCGCCCTCCTGCTGTTGTCTGGCAAAGAAAGCCTGCTGTAGAGTGACATAGGAGTGCGTATGGCCGTAAAGCTCTCGTAAGATGGAGAAAATGCGAGTAGGGTCATCCCTATCTACACCCGGCCGAAACCTGATCTCCTCCCGTGCCTCTCCCTCCAAATGATCTATGATAAAGAGGACTTGATCTGAAGCTGTGAGGTGGCGGGCCCGTATGCATGCCTGTATCTCCTCAAGCCATTCGGCTACCCCAATGCCTGTTTTACCATTAAACATGGGACATCTGCGTTCTCTAGGAATAACCACCAGCCGCTCCGTTACAGCAGCTGGGGCAGGGGAGCCTGAAGCCACCCCACCGGCGCCCACCTGCGACACAGCCCGCTCCCGATTCAGGCGCTCATTGTCTGCCGTCAGGCGCAGCACATGCTCCTTGAGACGATGTAATTCCTCCTCCATACTGAAAACAACCACTCTACAGCACTAGTAAAAAAAAATTATTTTCAGACAAAAAAATAGGTTAACTAGTGTAAGTTCTGAGGCAATACTGCTGTCTTGGCTCTCGAGTAACTAGTCAATAAACAACCTAAAAACTTAAGAAATAATTAAATTAAATAAATCACATCTCTGCCATTTAATTGTGGGTCCTGTCGACAACGCCAGATTGTAGCAATGCTGGAGGACAACGCCACCTGGGGGCCTGCACCCCCGGGATATAACCCTTGACAAAATAGGCACAAGGTTCAGAATAAAACCCACAGGCAGAGAACGTGGTTCCACTCAATTAAAACTACTTTATTAACAATAATGAATAAAAAAACAAACTAAACACAGGGAACCAGATGGTACGAGGACCTGCAAAGAAAAAGAAAAAGACAGGGCTGGGGCTTACCACGACAGCGGTAACAAAAGGGGAGGATCCAAACTCAACAACACCCGTGAGACAGCAACCAGACAAAGTGAAACACACGGAACCACCACCACGGAACCGCTGTCGCCTACAGGCTCCCAGCACCTGGCAAACAAGAAGAAAACACCATCAAAAATACAGAAATGGCAGCCCTCATACCATCAAAAAAACACAAATGAGTACAATCCAAAATAAACCATAAAACAACACAAATGGAAAATACAAATAAACAAATATGTCAAAAACTCAACACATTGGGTTATGAAAACACAAATTATAATGAAAGTAAATAATAAAATGTTGAATCTGTGGCTTTAAGCAGCGGAGGCCAGCTACTGTCCCAGGCACAGAAGGACAGAGTCACAGCAGCCACAGACACCAGCTTGAGAATGCCACAGTGATGTGAATGGAATAACGAGGAGAACCAAAACAGCAGCGTGGACTCAGAAACCGACAGCTGATGACCACATAAACCCAGCTGTCAGGTTGAGTAATCGCGCTGCAGGAGGAGGTAAACATACGGCTCAGACTCCACAAAGGAGGGCTGCAGGATTAGCACTGCGCACACACACGAGATCCGGGAAGCAGCTCCGCTCCCAGCCACACCACTTGCTATGCACGCAGCTCCGCACCGGCACAGCGTCAGATTCCCCGCACACACACACGTCAACTCCGTGAAGGAGGAAGAGGGAAAACAGAAGAAGAGGCCAGCTGGGTGCGTTTATATGCAGTGCACTAATTACTGAATGGCCGCACTGCCCCCCTGTGGTAGGGAGAGTAACTCCCTCTTGCCACAAAAAGAATACCACAACACCTGGCTAGAAATAGAACAGCTAGACTGCAAACATATTAAACTCTCTGATCTCCCTTTTATCACTACGACTCTCAAACGTCACAACTGCTTTAAAAACCCACTGATTGCCTCCACCCTGACTGCGTGGTAGAAAGCCCTAGATATTACGAATCTTCAATTAAAAACTAGAATGTTGTCTCCAATCTGGCACAACCCCGACTTTAGAAAAAGAAAAACACCCCTTTATCTGAAGACATGGAAAGAAAGTGGAATCACTCATCTCCAAGACCTCTTTGAAAATGACAAGCTCAGGACATATAACAATTTAAACTAAACATTCAATATAAATAAAAGCAATTTTTTACAGTACTTACAAGTAACAGAAACAATCAAGAATAGATCCAATTACCTTGCAACCTCCATAACTGGCTATATATATGAAAAAAATCTCAACAAAAACAAAAAACTCTCAAAAATATACAGAGCACTCTCTAAAACTAACTCTAATCACTTACCAATCGCTAAATGGGAAGCTGAACTCTCAATCACCACGAACACCGATTTATGGACAGAAATTTGTTGTATTACTTTTAAGATGACTAAAAACTAAGATACACAAATACACGACTCCAAAAAACATCCGTTACAGAAAAATACACCATACAAAAAAATATGTCCCACACAGCAAATTCAAAAGTGTTAAATGTTTGGTGTTGGCAGACTTTGTACAAAAGCAGAGTTAATTTTACTCTAATAGAGTCACATTATTTTTATGTAACTCTGTGGTGTATAATATTAGTAGTTAAAATCCAGTGTTAAAACAGAGTGTTTCTATATCAAATCTGGAGGTGTTACAATGAAAACAATAACTCTTGATGTTTTAACTCTAAACTCCCACAGTGTCTATAACACTAAAAGAGTAAATTCACTGACTCCGCCCCCAGCATTACAGGCTCTCACCAAAGCGACCGAAGCGAACATTCAGAACAATTTGCTTTCCACATGACTGAGGTGTTTGCCACGCTTGGTAAGTCATTTTAATCTGTTTTTATTTGTCATTATTATTTTGGGCTGAGACCAACCTGTGTGATAAGCATTAGCCACATTGCTTCGTGATATGGCATATAAGTCTGGTTTAGCACCGAAGTTCATTGTTTGTGGGCAAAACTATAGTTTTAAAAAACCGTGCAGGTGAACATTCACATTTTTGGCTAACTTAAATACAGTAGTTCCTCATTTATCGTGGGGGTTACGTTCTAAAAAAAACCTGCAATAGGTGAAATCAGAGAATCAGAGAGGAGGTGGTAGTAGCAGGTAAAAGTTCTCTCTGTAGCACTGAGCTAGCATAGCATTAGCCGCTAATCACACCGGCTTTTTTCACTGGTGGTTTTCACTACAGCTGACAGTGAAACTCAGCGAGTTGGATGTGTCGCTGGTGGGTGAACGCAGCATTAGCCAATCAGGACACAGAACACAATGCGCGTTCATACACTGTAAAAAAATGCATCCAAAATTGCACTGTAAAAAATCTGTGAAACAGCGAGGGACTACTTAATCATAAAGCAATTTTCATATCATGAAAGGTTGACATACAGTTATGCCACGACTTGAAGACAGATGTTCTGATTGGGTTCTACGTTAACATTTAGATCTCTTCAGATCTTTGTGCACACGGTTTAGATAAAAATAAAAAAGGTTGAGGTTTTGTATTTATTTCTGCACTAACTATTGTCTGAGTGCGTTGATTAAGAGAGCACAATTTTAACAAACAACTTCTGTTCTCTGTTATTGTAAAGCACTTTGTGATTTTTATCAGTGAAAAGCGCTATTTAAATAAATGTCATTTACTTACTTACTTTTGAGTATAAAATTGCCTTTAAAGATGAACAATAATATCTACAATTTGTCTTCCTGTAAAATAATTGGGCTTACACTACTTCTGGTTTAATCTCCACGCAGGAGATGCAAAGGTGGAATATGGGGGAGTGCAGAAGTACATTAAAGTTCCACAAAGTGATGAATGCTTCCATTTCCTCCAGTTTCTTCAAGAGGTTTGTATTTATGTACAATTTAAATTGGTATAGACTAAGTGAGTGTGAGTGAACAACTTGAATTGGTGGTTTTAATAGTTTATGACATTTCAATTCTCTTCATTTCTTTCAGTTATGGAGAAATTCAGCTTTCAGTCTCAACTCTTCACAGAGGGTGGACTTATCCTGATCAACACTTCCATGCATACTGTATTGAAATAAAAAAAATTATGAAAATGCTGTTATTTGCATTGACCAGCTCACATATGACAGATAAGCAATATTCTAATGAAAGTGAGAGCATGTACATTGTTCCACATTGTTACATGTTTTAGAAATTGTTTTCTAATTGTGATGCATGTTTTGAAATAAATGTATTTCAGAAAATCATTGCCTCTTAAATGTTTATTTCCCAATGAATTTCTAAAAGTTAAAAACAAAATGTATACCTTTTTTTATTATTATTTACAAATAACTCTTATGTAGTTAAAAGAAAAAAAAACTCTTGAAGAGTTCATATTTAGACTCTAACACTGAGTTAGTGTTAAATTAATAACTCCAGACAGATTTAGTATTTGAAACTTAATTAGAGTTAAGGTACCAACTCTCCAGTGTTGAAATCAAATCTGACAGTGTTAATTTGGGCATGCTGGATTTGCTGTGTACAGATAGCTACAAAAGTGGAATTAGTATCGGACTCTATAAAATCAGCGTTAACGGAATCGACCAATAAAAACAGTTAAACGGGGAAATGGACAAAATCGGCATGAAACGCAGTCACCGTGGGGCAAAGAATGTTTTTTATGGGGAAGTTTTTCTGGGGACCGCTTATTAGGTGCACCGCCCTCTCTCCTCCTGTCCTGGCTGCATTAAACTCTGCCTAAATCACCACAAACACTGTCTAAAAAGCAACGCAAATCATCACTGACTCCTAACTACAGAGCCTCCAGTGCACGTTAACTTTGCTGTGCCTGTGAAGCTCCGCCCATTTTTCGTGTAGCGCAGCGGCGCTCTGAAAATGTGATCAGCTTTAATCATCTTCACCTGCTCAGTGTTCGAACTGTTGTGCCAGGTTAACTAAGAATAACTCAGTCCATGTTGTCTTTTAGTTCTTTTTATTCCAACCTTTTGTCCGTGTCTTGTAGGTAAACATTCACAGTCAGCAAGCTACCTCAAGTACAACAGTTTCAGTGGGAACTTCTGGTTTACAAAATAAAAGTCCATTGGAGCAACGCTATTAGAATGTTACATTCTAACAACTCATCAGAGTTACAGTAAAATGCATGTTAAAATAATGAATTAATAAACAATTAACTAATGAAAATCAAAGTTTACACTTAATTTTTTTTTGAATTTATTTTTAATTCATTGTTTTGTTGTTTTCCTAAAAAAATGTTTGGTTTTCTTTTGTTTTTTAACTTCAGTGTATTGCATGGTGTTACTTTCTCCCTGACTATGGGGGACAAAAGTAACAAAGTGCAACATCTAGTCAACGTCAAATTCCACATTACACAGAAAATAATTGAAATTAGGTTAATTTAAACTAAGTTAATCAGAACTTAATCATTAAACCTGATCAGATTCAGTAAATCATTGATCCCTGAGAGGAAATCAGGTGACATTAATGCTGTTCTCATACTTTGTACATGTTCATACATGTTCTCATCTTTATATGACATATAAATAATTAAAAAATAGCAGACATAATAACCCATGTCATTACAATTATATCTACCTTTTAATTGTATATACTTTTTTTTTGACAAACATTTTTGTTTAATTATGAGTTTTTTTTTATTTATTAGTATTTATTTTGTTTTTACTTTGTTTAATATGTTAATTAAAACCAAAGTAAGGAGCCATCGTGAGACTGTTTTATATTTCATTTTCAGCCAATTTAAATTGAATAAAATAGTCTAAAATAAAATAAAACATTGGACAACATTCAACCTATTCCTCAAATGCTAATAATAACCAATGAGGGATTAACAAAGAACCCCCCCAACACACACACACGTGTGTAAACAAACATAACACAGAACTCTGTTGTCATGACAACTCTGTTTACATCACTCCTTGCAACAGCCAATAGAAAAAGAGTTATCTCCTGCTTTCATGTTCTAAAGCTCTTTCATCTTCTCATAGAGCTCACAGTGTTCACTCGTGTTCCAATATAAGCAGTTCTTCAGCATCTTTTCTCCATTGATCACTATTTCTTTGACATTTCCTTGACTCATTTACTTTTGTTCATTATTATCTGTATATTTCCTTCTCTGAGTGTATTTTTCTGAGCATCGATGGAGCTTTTTCAAGAAGGCACCTATCGTCCCATCGAGGTGCTGTTCGACACTCCTGTTTATAGACAGATTTTTCAGAACTGTTGGCATATGCCCTCCTACAAAGTTCATGTAGCTATGGTGGCTGAACTCCTGAGGTTACAGAAGGAGAACCAACTTCTGTCTGAGGTGACTCCTGAAGACATGGCTCGACACCTCCATGTAATGAGCAAACGCAGTCTAAGGGTGCAGCTGCTGGACTTTCAGCTGCAGGAGTACGATAACGATGATGATGATGAGGTTAGGATGCTTCTCAGCATGGCGAGGGAGGTCAACGACAGCATGAGGATGAGGGATATTCAGCTGGATGCTCAAAGGCTGATCAGCGCTCCAGAGCTCATGCCTCCAAACTTTATGTGAGTTACATACAGAGGTGTAAAGAGTAGTGATATATCCTACTCAATTACAAGTACAAATGCATTTAATTGTTGTCTGGTCATTTCATTTTTTATAGTTTCACAATGTCCATTGATCATTTTAAATGAAAAATAATAATAATTTTCTCAGTAATGATTGGGTTTAAAAATGGAACGAATGAGTTTATTTCTTGAAAAACTTACGCAAGTACATGTAAAATTACAGATTTAGAAATATACTGAAAGAAGCACAAGTACCCATAAAATCAACTCAATTACAGTAACATTAGTACTTATAATCCATTACTTTCACCTCTGGTTATATTTGACAGACATTTGCACTTTAAACACCTGCTGCTTTATGATTTCATTTCATAGATCAGCAAAGATGATGCAAGAGGCAAAGGCCATTGGGGAGGCGCTCACTGAGAGGCATCAGCAAACCTCCTGCTGTGAACATCTCCAGCAGCCCCGGGACGTGGTTTTGGACATGGTTCCAAAGGTGCTTCAGGGCTTGTGGGTGCCTAAACCAAGGTTGTTCCTCACCATGCCTTCCATGAAGCTGGATAAGATGGCAGTTGGAGTCACCAAAGGGGTAGAAGATGGTGTTCTAGCTGCCCTAGGCTCCACCACACATGAAGTCAACATGTCCCGCTCAACCAGGGAAGAGATGATCACCTCCATCATAAAGACACTTCATGAAGCCTACCCTGAAGACATCAGGAGGAAGATGCTGAACTCATTTTCTCCACAGTTGATGCACCACGTTGCTGAAGTTACAGCTGAACAGATCACGGCTTTGTTTCAGCCTCAGGGGAAACAAGAAGATACCATGTCCCTCCCTGAGGAGCCCACGACCGTCCATGAGGAGCCCAAGTCTCTCACTGAAGAGCCCACGTCACTCCCTGACGAGACCACGTCTCTAAATGAGGAGCCCAAGTCCCTCCATGTGGAGCCCAAGTCTCTCACTGAAGAGCCCACGACCCTCCATGAGGAGCCCATGTCCCTCCATGAGGAGCCCATGTCTCTCCATGAGGAGCCCACGTTCCTCCATGAGGAGCCCACGACCCTCCATGAGGAGCCCATGTCCCTCCATGAGGAGCCCAAGTCTCTCACTGAAGAGCCCACGTTCCTCCATGAGCAGTCAGCAGTGAAGGTGGAGGAATCTCGAAAGAAGAAAAAGAGTCGAATGAACCGATTCATCAGGTGGATGCAGAAGAGGCTCTTCACCCGCATCCATCCTCAGTGACACAATCTGTTTTTCCAACAAATATTTTAACATTTGTTGAAAAATGTGGAAACATTAATGACTTTATGTTACAACCTGATACAATCACTTTGTAACAATGTACCATTTATTGTGAAAAAAATAAAATAAAATGTGCAAAACAAAACAGATGAAGTGATTTGTTGATTTAAAACACACATGAATAATAACCAATAAGGGTTTTAACAAAGATGAATGCTTGATAATGATATTATAGACAAAGTAAAATGGATTAAAAATGAGCTCAAAATTATTAATTATTATACTGGCTCACTAAAAATAATAATGCTACATACTTAATTACAATGGTAACTGAAGAGAAAAAAAGGAGAGAAGAGAACTGCATGAAGATAAGAAATTAAAGACAATAAAATAACCAAAGGAGAGTTCACTCAGACACCCAAACCTCCTCCAAGCTCCAAATCTCCTCTTTGTCAGATATTGTAAGTTATCTGGATCAGTGATCCTGGTACCAGGATCATTCACACAATAATGGCTTGGAACAAATCTATATCCCACTAACTATCATACAGTAGGTCACAATCAGTGCTTTAAATTCACTTTTTACATCACCAGCCAGCATGGCTAGTAGATTCTTAAAATTATAAACCAACCACATTTTCCACCAGCCAAATTTTTTTCTAGAAAAAAATAAACTACATTATGAGCCACAGAATAGATTTAAGCCTTCAAGTGTTTTAAAAATAGTTTTTATTTTAGTTGATTGCAAAAATACATTAGAATAGTAAAAATATATACATTTATTTTAAAAACAATGCTAACTAAACATGTTTAGGATGCCTATCTTTTATAATAAATGTACATTTTTTACACTTCATCATTAATGTACATATTACTTTTTTGTACAAAACTCTCAACATGGTTAACATTATTAAATTGTAATTAACTTTAAGTCGTATGTCTTTAGATGCTCATAATGGAAGACACACCCATTTTTTTAGGTTTTAAATGTACATTGATGAAAATAAAATGAAAATAGAAATAACGCATTTTTCGCTTTCTCATATAATTAATTTATTCCATAGAGTTGCTTCCTCTTATTACACATTTTGATATGACTTTATTGAACTATATCATTAAAGATGTATCTGGGTATGTATCAGAAAAACTCTTTGGGGACTGGAATTATTCTATACAGATGCTAAAAGGTGTCACGAGACGGAACTGAGGCTCAAGCGCAGACAACACAACAGGAGGCACAGATACAATTAAATGATTTATTCCACAAACAGAATACAACAGAAAACCTACCAGCGCCCTAAGTGGGGTGGTGGAGAAACTAAGGAAGTGCTGATCAAACTGAGGGAGACCTAATACTAAGATTAAATAAAAACGATCAGGAAACTACTGACGAAAAAACAAAACCCTAAGTCTAAAGGCATAAACTCAGAATGGCCTAAACTAACAAAGAAAACCTCTGAACCCCAAATGGGCAGGAACACAGAGACGCACGAGCTGCAGCCAACACGGACGAAACGAAGGAGCCTGGCACAGGAGTGGGGAAGAACCAGCTGAAGGGTGGAGTGAGCTGAGGGATTCCAGAGGTGATGGTGGTGGCAGGTGGAAAGGAGGCAGGAGAGATCCCAGCGGCAGAGGGAGTCAGAGTGAGCACTGTTTATGGTTTGGCGTCGGTTTGTGGTCTGCCGGTGTCTTATGTAGTGGTGTGAATACTTGCAGGTGGGGAGACCACTCCCCGCCGCAGCTGGAAGCAATCCTGATGATTAGAGGTGAGTAGTCCGGACAGTGAGGCATGGAGACCACCAGATGGTGCCAACGGACCAATTCAGGAGATGCCAGAGGTAGAGGGCATGACAAAAAGGTATGTCAAAATGTATATATTTGTATAGTACTTTAATTCAATAGGCATTACATATTTAGTTCCATAAAGGCTTTCATAATACTAGTTTAAATCATTAACCAACTTTCTAAATGCTCAGAAATGTCTTTTTTGTTGCATTTTTACTGTCATTGAGCGTGGGACGGAGGCGGTGCCGCTCTAACTTCAAAGAGAGTAGGTGAACTTCTGAGGCCAGTCGGCCTGTGCTTATACGCACATATACAATGTACATATGCATCACCTTAAGTGTGTGTTCACTCTGAGCAGTTAGACCTATGGTTTTAATATTAATAATTAAACCTAACATCGAGGCCGGCCTGTGAATGCACTCACGTGCACAGTGTACGTGTGTCCAAATTGATGGAAAAACACACACTCCTGTCATTTCTCTGTAAAGACTTAATCAGAAAGATATCATAGCTCTATAGACACATATACAGCCATGAAAACTTTAGCATAAATGCCACACAAACACTCACTGTGTGCACGTTTGTGTGCGTGAGTATTGTGCGTGTTCAGCACCGCTGCTGTCCACTGAAAACATAAGCTTTAACATAATTACATTTTCCCGTCCTTTCTTCCATCAACGTTCCAAACTAAAGTCCTGTAAGTATGATGTCTCACACAAAGCCAGGGGTTTTCAATGTTGGGGTAGCCTGAAATGTCTAGTAATAATAAATTAAAATGGTATTTTTCAATTTTAGATTTTTTTTTTTTTAAATAAAAAAAATTTAGACATACATTTTAAAATGAAAAAGTTGAACTTTTAAAATAAATAAAAACATTTAATTAAAAAAAATTGGGATCTCCTGGAAATAAAATGGAGTCGCCTGAAATGTCTAGTGATAATAAAATGAAATGAAATAAAGTAAGAAACTGATTAAAATTTCATTTTTACAATTCAAAATTGTTTCAAAAAATATATATATTTTTTTTAATAAAAATAAATGTTTTTAAAATTAATAAATAAATAATATTCTTTTGAAAATAAAAAAAGGAATTTTAAAATAATTCAAATATATATATATATAAAAATGTAATTTATATATATTATAATTCTACAATTAAAAAATATCTGAACATAATGTCTCAGAAATAGATATCAGTCCAGGAAGAGGCAGAAAATGCTTAAATATATATATATATATATATATAGTCAAGCCCAAAGGTATTCATACTCCTGGCATATTTTGACTTAAAGTTACTTTTTTTTCAACAAGCAAGTTTTTTCTTGATTTTAAATGACACAGGTGTCTCCCAGAAGAAAACAAGACAATGTACAAGAGACATCATTGTGGAAAAAAAATCCTAGCTTTCATTTACATTTGAATAAAAAGTGGCATGTCCAAAATGATTCATATTCTTTGCAAATTGTCAGTGTATAGAAAATCCAAAGTTCTACAACATTCCAAACAGTCCAAGCTGTTCTAAAACATTCTAATGACCCTGATTCATTAGAAACAGCTGTTTAATCAACTCAACAGGTGAAAAACAGCAGCTCTCTGCAGTTGGTTTGTGGACAGTCATGGCTAAGAAGACAAAGGAGCTCAGTGAGGACCTGCAGCTGTGCATTGTGGCTGCTCACAAATCAGGAAAGGTCTATAAGGCCATATCCAAATGTTTTCAAGTTCCAGTGGCTACAGTGCAAAGTATTATTAAAAAACACAAGACGTTCCACACTGTGGAAAGTCTTAGCAGACTTGGTCAGAAGACGAAAATGACATCTGCGCTGGCCAGGAGGATAGTGAGAGAGGTGAACAAGAATCCAAGGATCACCACCAAAGTCATTCTGGTGAATCTGGGCTCTGCTGGTGGCAACATCTCAAGGCAGACAGTCCAACGGACGCTTCACACTGCTGAGTTCCATGGACGCAGACCAAAGAGGACACCACTTCTCCAGATAAGGCACACAAAATCCTGTTTGGTTTTTGCAAAAGCTCATCTGGACAAAGAAGATGACTTCTGGTCCTCTGTTTTATGGTCAGATGAAACAAAAATTGAGTTGTTTGGTCACAATAATGTATCCTTCATTTGGTGTAGAAAAGCAGAAGCTTTCAACCCTAAGAACACTGTCCCCACCCCACTGTCAAATATGGCGGTGGAAAACCTAATGTTTTGGAGGTGTTTTTCAGCCAATGGACCAGGGAACCTAATCACAGTAAACAGCATCATGAAAAAAGATGCATACATCAAGATTCTCAACAACATCATCAGGTCATCTGCTGAGAAACTTGGCCTTGGCCACCAGTGGACATTTCAGCAGGACAACGACCCAAAACATACAGCAAAAGTGATGAAGAAATGTTTAGCAGACAAAAACAGAAATGTGTTGCAGTGGCCCAGCCAGAGTCCTGTGGAGGGAGCTGAAGATCAGGGTGATGGCAAGGAGACCCTCCAACCTGAAAGAGCTGGAACTCATCGCTAAAGATGAATGGACAAAAATACCAGTGGACATATGCAAAAAGCTGGTCAATAACTATAAGAAGTGTTTGATTACTGTAATAACCAATAAAGGCTTTTCTATTAATTATTGAGAAGGGTATGAATAATTTTGGACATGTCACTTTTTGTTCAAATGTAAATAAAAGCCAGGATTTTTTTTTTTTTTTCCACAATGATGTCTCTTGTACATTGTCTTATTATTTTCTGGGAGACACCTTTGTCATTTTCATTCAAGTAAAAACTTACTGGTTGAATAAAAGTAACTTTAAGTCAAAATAACTAAATTAACTAAAAATTCAAAGCACGTTCGACCACATCACAGAACATTCACCCTTTAGGTCAAAAGCCACACTTTATGCACACCACCCAGCACATGTCCTGCTCTCTGTGTTAAGATTAAAAGTACAGTTGTCCTTATTTATATTTGTTTATTTATTACTTAAGCAATATTACACAAAAGGTTGCACTGTTGTGCTGAAATCACATTTGCCAGATGACAAAATAACTGCAATGTCTTTATTCAAACACCAGATGATGCACTATAAGTGTAGTGGCTACAACATTTGACCACAAGGGCCACACAGTTAGTGAGAGTAGTGATAAAACAATGTTCATGAAGTGAATAACATCCCCTTGGTTATTTTATTTTTTATTTTATTGTCTGAATAAATGAAGTAAAACTAGTCCAGTGAAAGGGTTGTAACTATAAACTATGACAAGAATTTGCAGTTATTTTATTAGAATCTTAGTATTTCTTTACAAGTTGTATTGGTAAAGGACAGTTCAATAAAAGTCATTATCTCAATGCACCAAAATTCTTCCACTAAAATATAAATTACACATTTAAATTTGTAGATCATTATTATACAGGTCTATCCCACTTGAGATCAAGCTGCACTGTATGTGCCCCTGAGATACAATGATTTTGACACCTCATGTACTTTAATTTTTAATGTTTATAGAACAATTAAATGTGAATAAAATTGACAATGAGAGCAAAAAATTGAAGCTCTCTTTGTTTTGGTCTTTGTTTTGCAGACCTACAACCCAAAAATACAGCAAAGAGTTATGCCATGAGAAAAATAATATTTGACTGAGGATTTATAACTAATTAAACATCTAACACATTTTTGTTGTAATAACCATATCAACCTGTCGTTTATCAAAGTTGTCATTCATTTATTGATTGTTCTAAATGGTAAATCAATGTAAATTCAAACATGTATAATTAAAAAAGCATAACTTCCAGTGTAATATTGCTTTTATCCAACAGTTCTACAAGCACATTTTATTAGTCAACAGTATTAAGCAACAACAGATTATGATTTGTTTATTTAATCATTTATTTGGCTCCTCCAAAACAAATAGATCCACAACTGGAAGGGAGACGAGGCTGTTGCCAGGCAACACAAACATTTTCTATTAGAAAGCCTGAACAGAGGAGTGATAACGTGTGTAAAAAGTCCCAGTGCTGTTGTTACTCTGGACCAAACACATTCCATGAGTGCTGATATAATCAAATGACTTGTTTGGAACTAACTGTTGTTTAATGTACATTTACAATTTAAAAATATTATTAACTGACCAATACATTTACTACTGCTGTCACCCTCTTTTATAGGATGGGACCAGAGTCATCATGAACCTCTGGAGAGAAGCTGTCCTGTTCCCCATCCTGCAGCACAGCAGGATTAAAGTGACCCACCTAAAGGGTGTCACTAACCACTATGGCTTTCAGCTGCAGAGTACTAACAGTACTGCAGTACATGTAAATATTCATTTTTGTTTTTAATAGGATGATTGGTTCTCTTCCCCTATGTATATATTCATTCATCTTTCTCCTAACAGTCAGTGATATCTGCAGCCCAGGAGGTGGAGGTACTGTCCTGTCTGCCATCAGAGGAAGGGGAGTACATCCTTCTCCTCGGAAATTATGATGTCGTGGCCACTGACCTGTGGGAGCCTCTGGCCCCCATGCTCTATGATCCCCTCAGGGTCAGCATTGTGCTGCAGGGGGGGAGAGTTTCCACCATTACTCCTATTTAAAATAGGTGTAATAGGTGCATATGAGGTTGAAATAATATCTCTGCTTAACCAACAGCAATAATTAAATGTTGGCCATTGTTATATTGCACTTCTTGTAGTGTTGACCTTCGTCAGCATGTGCAGTCAAAGTAAAAGAATAAATAAAAAGAATTAAAAAAAATACACTACTTCTGATCATGTGTAGTATTATTTTTCATATAAACAATTTAATTTAGGTGATACAAACTACAACTGTCTAAATTGCAAAAGACTTTGTCAAAGACGACCAGTATCTAAGCTATAAAAACTTGTTGAAAAAGAAAAGACATAGATCAGCCATTATTAAATGTATTTAATGATAACAATGTTCCCATTGATAGTAAGAAGACCTTTTATATGGAATTGTAAATATCAAAGATTGAGGAAAGCTCTTCTTAATATTAATACTAGGCCACAAATATCAGGTCGATGCTGTATTAGAAACACTTTTACTTGGAACCGTCTTCATCGTTTGGGTCACCATGGAGTCTCATGTGGACAATAAGATTTCTTTACCTTAAAGATATATTGTCCTGTATGGATTTGGAAAAAATTAGATACACAGTTAAAGGCTCTGAAGACAATTTTTATAAATTATGTCGCCCTTTCCTGGATTACTTTGAAAGACCCACAACTTTATGTCTTTGTCCTTTTTGTTTTGTTTGGCAGCTGGTTACCAGTGATTTTCTGTTTAATGTTTATGGGGTAAAATAAAAGAAAATGTCAAATTCAAGATATGTTTATTGTACATTGATACATTTTTAAAAAATAAAGACTCTTACTGTACATTGATACATTGTTAATAAAAATAATAATAATGAGGGGACCGTGCCTCTGGTGGAGGAGGCACCCCTAGTTGGTTTGTCCAGGGGTGGGGGGGGGGTTCTGTCACGGGTCCGGTAGCTGTGCTGAGGCTGTGGAATGCTATGAACCATTCCTGACAGCTTCTTTTAGGGTTCCCAAGCTGGAGCAGCTGGATTTAATGCCTGGGGAAGGAAAAGGTTGAAGATGAGTTCAAACACACAAGCACCAACAGTTTAAGAACAAGTGAGGGGGGGGGCTTTCTGCTCCCTGGGTTACCTGGCACTTCCTGTTGGGGACGGTGAGGGGGGAGGAATGTGTGCTCCCCTCATCAGATGAACCCGAGTGATAGAACAATGTCATCTCATTCTTATCAGTGGAAAATGTGGCAATTGAGAAATCAAAATTCTGTTCTCCGTACCTGTGCAACAATAACACACACACACACACACACACACACACACACACACACACACACACACACACACACACACAAACACGTCAGTTCAATGACAAACCATTTGAGTTTGATTTTAATAATAGACACGACCAATGGCTGAACAGTATGACCCCAGACACACATATCTGACATGAACATACTAATATCTGACCCCTCCCACATATCAGATTAAATGTTAAAACGGCCAGCCCCCCATTTTACAGGAAAAATACCTCGGAAATGTTTGATATGGTCCCAAAACATGAGGGTTTAGTCTGTGTCATTTAGCTGTTTCCATTTGGACTCACCCTCAAGTTTTGCACAAAATCCCACCCAGCCATGTGTTTACTTAGAGCGAGATTATGATCAAGATTGTGTATGTAACACTCGCTATTTATGGAAGAAAAATTGCATGTATATGTGTCATATTGTCCCAAAACATGCATGTGAAGCATTTCCATGTCATATTGGGACCAGATTTTAAATAAAGAGAAAAAACTAAAAAAGTTTGGATTTAATTTTATGATTCAGAACATGAATTCCACGATCATGGACAATCAGAGACTCTAATGTATATTATTTTTCTTTGATTATCAATAAATATTGTACTTTGTAAACGAGACGTCAAATGGGGGTGGGGCTAAACATAAGCTTGGTCTGACCAGAGTGTATATGTTTATGCTCTGACTGACCAATAAACCAATAAACCAAACCTAGGAATAGAAAGTCTAAAAACAGAGTGAAGAATAATTGTGTGTTTTTGTTCCTCACCTGCCACAAACCTCTCCTGGATCCACCCACAGAGTGATTTCCCAGGGCAGCCCCAGGTCACCGTAGTGAACCCCACTTTCCCTGCAGGCACGCAGCAGCTCTGGGTCATATTTGTGGAACGCGTTCACTCTGATGCACCTGAAAAACACACAAGGATCAGCACTTTTAGCTGCTGAGGCTGACCAGAGGACAGCTAGGGTCACTCCATGTCATTTCAACACATTTTCAGGACATCACATGCACTTTGGTCTTAAAGAATTCTGAAATGTTTACCAATTGTTCCTAAATTATTCAATTGTCACACTGTTAATGACATGGAATGACCCACAAACCATGGGTGTCCCACTGAGCGTACCTGTACGCCTGGCCTTTGCTGGGCTTTTCAGGGACCCAGTGACCCTCAAACTTCTCCTGCAGCGCCACTGTTAGCCTCTCAGCAAACAAATCCATTTTCTCCACCTCCACCTTATTCTTTAATTTCACCAGCCTTTTCAGGAAGGAAACCACCGCTGCAATCTCGCTCTTCATCCTCTATAAGTAAAATAATAAAAACTTATATGATGATATACATAAACACAGTTAATCAAATCAATATCAAAAGGTTGATGTAAGAAATTATTACATGGATATTATTTAATATTTCTTTAGCCTTTGGAGTGATCAGCAAACACACAAATCTTCTTTCATATCTTTCAGGTGAGATACATTTAACAATATCATTTAATTTCAAAGGAAGAGAAACAAATTAGAATTCAATGCTTGCCTATTGAATTTATTTGTTATCCATAAAAAAATAGTTAGATATAGTAAAAAACGTGGCTAAGTTTAATTATCTACACTTATGAATATAAATTTATGCCAAAATTAAAATCAAACTTCATCTGACAAAACTCAAGTAATTTAATCCAAGAAAAAAAAAAAAAAAGCCGTATTGCTGTAAAATCTCACACATTGCTCACGGGGAGCCTCTGGTGGTCGCGATGTAAAATGCATATTTAAAATATTACACTTACTTTATTTGTTTGTGTTCGTCTTTAGTTCTTCACTCTGATGAGGAGGATAAAACATGTAGTTTATCACCAGACTTTGTCTTAGAACTACTTCAGAAGCTGCTTTCATCTTCTGATGAGTTGTGCTTAATGACAGTTGATAACCATGGCAACCGGAGCAGAATCTGCGCATGCTCAGATGGCTCGAGCTGTGGTAGACACGTGTGTTGTCTGTCGTCTCCATCCGTGCCTGCTTCATACAGTCTACTTAAATATTCCCTGCTAGGTGAGCTGAAAATATTCACGGTGTAACACTGACTGTACTGCAATTGACTGTCATGGAATATACGTTTGAATGTCTTGTTAAGTTGTATTTTTCTGATGGAATGTTACTAGCATGCTAATCGCTATTTAAGCTAATCGCTAGTTAGCTGCTGTGCTAAGTAGCTTCAGAAAGGATGGTAATTTCTTTTTGTACATAAACAGCTATATAATTTAGTTTTGTTGGTCAGTATTTTTTAAAAAAAAAAAAAACTGTTTGACATCTGTTTTTTTTTTTTTTTTTTTGAAGGGACTATATTTTTGTGAAACAAGATTGGTTATTTAATCTTTTTTACATATCATGGGCTGAGAAAGAGACTCTATAAGCACAAGCTTATTAGATTTTAATCAATAATTTTTTATTGAGTTTTTTTATTTCGCTTGGTACATATGTACGATGGAGCATTGTCAGTGAAAATCCGTTTTCCAAATTAAATTTTTTTTAAATCTGTTTTCCAAATTAAATTTTTTTTAAATCTGTTTTCCAAATTAATATTTTCTTTTAAAACCATTATCTGAATTAATATTTTTTTAATCCATTTTCCAAATGAATTTTTTTTTTAAATCCGTTTTTTTGAATATTTTTTTTTCTTCCCGTGGAGATTATCTCTTAATTATTTTTTTTTAACACAGAAACTGGTTCCGGGTCAGATTTCATCACAATGGCGTCATCAACAGTGCTGGATGTTCATTCTTTTAATTTTTACTTTTCGAGTTAAAATATAAAGATATTAAAAATTTGCAGTCGGCACAACTTTCTCATTAGTGACGGACAGGTAAAGAGGATACTTTAGTTCTAGAGGACACAGTCATCATAAAGCATAGCTTGGAGTCCTGGTTGAATTCATTAGCAACAATACTATGTGCAACTTCATGGATACTGGTGGATAATAACAATAATATTGCATTGGATTTTATTTTGTGCTTTTCATAGACACTCAAAGTGCAAAGTAACACCACCAGTAATGTTACATACAGTAAGATAAGACTGTACAGTGAATATTGAATGTGATCATGTCCCTCTGTCAGACATTGATTAGTATTAGTTTTATGTCCAGGGGGATAAAAATACTTCCTGAGTGTTTGTGGAGCAGCTCAGAGACTAAACAGCTGTTCTGTGTGATCATGGTCCAGTGCAGTGGGGGCTTTGTCTTCTCCAGGATGGATGGAGTCTTCTCCAGGGTCTGTCATTCTGCCACCAGAGTCCAGCTCTGTGTCCACCACAGATCAGCCCTCTTTACCAGTCTGTACAAACATGAACCCCCCACCCACCCAACAACCACAGCATGGAAGGTCCAGTTGACAGAATGTTATATATGTCACTCACATGTACAACACAAAACAATGTTTGACTGTTTGACCTACATAAAGATATTACATTAAAAAAGAAGAAAAACACTCATTTCCTTAATACTCTTGTGTCTTATTTTCTCTACTTGAAGCACGTTATTCATACATACTGTATATCTGTGTCGTGTCAAATGTTGGCGATTAATCAATTCAACAATGTTGGCCCCAAATGAACTGAAGCAAAGCAGATGAGAAAGTGTTTTATTTCTATTAACAACAGGCTGAGAGGAAACTTTGGTCCATGTGTAACACAGCAGTGATGGTTACAGCATTCATCCTCTGCTTCAGTGGATCAATCACATCTGAAATGAAAAAACAATAAAGCCACACATTTAATTCCTCATTAACATGTGTACAATAATAAGTTTAAAATTTTTAAAGTCCTGCATCCTTATATCATTTATTCAATAGTGGAGTAAAAGTACAAAAAAAATGCAACCTAAGTATATTTACTTCATTTATCAACACTAAATTTATGTATTTACAATACAGGAAACAGTTTGATGTCTTCATCAACGGAACAATAACGAAACCAACTCCAGTCCAGATTGGGGTCAAGGGACAGCAACTCTTCCCATGGATGGACAGTTGAAGAGAAGGATTGGATGGAAAAACAGAAGATGCACAATGACGAATCTGAAAGTAGCAGAACAAATGAGTGTCTGGAAGTCCCCTTGCTGAGCATAGGTCAGAGAAACTTCAAATGCCAGCATTTTTCCACTGCATGTATGTAGCGTCAGTGAGACCGAGGGGAAACAGATGATTTTTCATGATTGGCATTGTTATTGATGCTGAAAGAAACTTAAAATGGTTCCTGTATTGTGACCATATTTTCAAAGAGGACTGTACCACAGGACTTTTTGGATATTTAGAGGAATTCATTGGGAGAGAAGAAGACAACAGAGCTTCCAGTGATGATGAGGAACAAGACAAGTGTTCAAGTTTACACCACAGCAAGTCTTGTGTCGGAGCCAATAGGTCAATTTATGAATGTGAACTGACCAATAATAATACAGGAAATTAGGTAAAGCAAGCCCACCACTAAACGTCATCTTTTGTAATAGACATTTCCTCACTCTGGGGTTCTTGCCTTCCCACAAAAAACATAATATAAGATGGTCGAGGTTCATAAAAAGCTTTTGGGCAAAAACACCGGATTACATTGAAACCGGGGTAAAACGTTCTTTTTAACTGTGTTTATCCGACCCAAAAGAGATAAGGGCAAGGAGCCCCACCTCTGAAAGCAGGGTTCCCGCGGGGTCTTAAAAAGTCTTAAAAGCATTGAATTTATGAATTGGGAAATAATACCTTAAAAAGACTTGAAAAAGTCTGGAATTTTGATATCTGGGTCTTGAAATTTGTGCAGTAACTTCAGGTATCACATTTACCTCTCTAAAGTTTCCATTTGTCAACCACTATTATTTTGATTAAATAACGTAATAGCCTAAATAAACAGTGGCGGAACCAATAATTGAGAACGCAACGCCGCCCGGATCCGAACACTTCACTTTGCGACAGACTGACCTAAACTTCTCTCTCAACGTCCTCTCGTCAACGTCGACTGGGATGCACATCGCATGTAGACCCACTTCATGCTGAGGTTATGGGGAAATGTAAATTTAATGAAGCGTGGCAAGATAAACAAGCATTTTGTCACTGGTTAAAACCGGTGGACAACAACGTATTTGAGGCTTTTTGTACAGTATGCAAAAAAAAGATTCAGCTTGGTAACATGGGTGTGAAGGCTTTGGAGTCTCATGCCAAGTCATGTAAGCACATCAACTCTATCAAAGCTAAGGAGAAAACACTTTCCATCGACGGAGTGTTTCAACCTGCTAACCTTAGCCAGCTAACTGTTAATGCGCTTGAAGCAGAAGATAACGTTAACCAACCAGCTGCTTGCGCTAGCACAGCCCCTCCAGTTACGACCGCAACTAACGGTAGAGTGGATCTGCGCACAACTTTTGGATTCACACCTACAATGAAAGCAGAGGTGTTGTGGACTCTTAACACCATCGCCAAACATCAGTCCTACAATGGAAATGAGGGTATTTCAGAGCTTTTCAAAAGCATGTTCCCTGATTCCGACATCGCTACCACGTTTACTTGTGGGTCCGACAAAACGGCATACATAGCCAAGTTTGGTTTAGCGGTTCACATCAAAGAGGAATTGGTGTCCGAAGTAAACAAATCGCCGTTCGTTCTTATGTTTGACGAGAGCCTCAACGAGACAACAAAAAACAAACAGCTGGATGTGCATGTTCGCTTCTGGGACGAGGGACAGGTTCAGTCCAGATACCTGGGCTCCCAGTTTATGGGACATTCCACTGCACAAGACCTGCTGTCACATCTCAAAGTAAGCATAACCTTTTTTATTCTAAATGTTTCTCAATCTATATTGATATCATTTTGTGGGCACACATCGTCCTGTAAAAGCAATGTCACATGACCAATTATGTACTTGCCTTAACAATGTTTATTTTTTATGTTTATGTACTTGGCAGACACTTTTATCCAAAGCAACATATAAAATACATAAAAAACAATCACTATAAAAATTCTAATAACTTATGGAAAGAATAATGTTGGTACAAGTAGAATACATAAATGGTCGTCTGTAAGGTTCCTAATCAGTCCTTTTTCATAGCACAGATGCACAAGTGAACAGATGTGTCATGTACTCTAAAAATGTTGGAATTGATTCAGTAAATTTTTTTGCTCTTTTGAAAATCTAAAATATAACTGACCCAAGTATACAACTGTGCCTTATAGTATAATGATGTGTAGTACTAGTATAGTGTGTGTGTGTGTGTGTGTGTGTGTGTCTCTCTAACAATGTGTGCTGCTCATCTTGAGTAATCAAATGCAACCCTTTTTAAGGAATGTATGGACAAACTGGACCTCAGACACTTGGTGTCCATTTCAATGGATGGGCCCAGTGTGAACTGGAAACTCTTCGACATTTTCCAGAAAGATCAATCTGAGCAGTACGGAGGTGAGGAGTTTATAATGCCATTACTGTGTGTGTGAGTATGTATATGACCCATTTGTAATTATAAAAATTAATTTTATTTGTTGTGCACTTTTACATTGAATAAACTATTTAAACGTGCTACAGAGCATTGCTACATAGAATTTGTTTTTTTAATATCAAGTTTCCAATGAAACCTTCAAGTGTTCAGCTCATTTGTGTGGGGAGCTGTGGCTTACACACGCTACACAACGCATTCAAGTGTGGGTTCAGTGCATGGCAGCTGGACAAGTTGCTGAGAGCAATGCACACATTGTTTCACAATGTGCCTGCCAGGAGAGAGGATTACATCACCATAACCAAGTCCAGTGTGTTCCCCCTGTCTTTCTGTGCCCATCGTTGGGTAGAAAACCTTCCGGTTGTGGAGAGAGCCTTGGCTGTCTGGCCATCACTTCTCCTGTACATGGAAGCTGTGAAAACAAAGAGACTCTCCAACCCTGGGACAGGTAGGCCCTTCTTAAATGCTGTGAATAGGTCTGTGACTGTGTCCTAATCAGTGGTGGAAAGAGTACTGAAAATCTGTACTCTAGTACAAGTACTGTTACTTTGCTAAAATATTTCTCAGAGTAA
>NW_021145258.1:1996181-2129943 GCF_900634775.1 Gouania willdenowi
GTCATGGTCATACCTACAGCAAAGCAAAACAAAGAAACAACTCTATTGTACTTTTGAAGGATGGGACTATTTTTAGAGTCCCACACTTCATTGACATGGGTGATCAGTGTCTGTATGCCATAGGAAACTATGGTAATTGCACAGTGCAGAAGTTAGCCAGAGGCTCTCTTATCAGAACCCCACTAAGTTACACGTCAAATGTGCACTTCCCCACAGGCTTCCACAAAGCCATAAACAGTACTCATGTTGTTAGACCATGTTTGTATATTCAATGTTCACAGTCCAGCTCAATTGTATGTAAATTCCTAAAGACATACTACTGTAAATGAATGAACGTACACTAAATTATCACGTAATTGTTTAAAGGCTTAATGTGACATTGTAATCTGACAACATCACAGACAGCGAGACTCATATTTTTCACTCATTGTGGACGGAGGATATACTGGATTACTGCTATATATGTGTGTAAAACCTCACACATTCTGCCATCAAGGTTGTTGAAATGGAAAAAGTAATTGACCTGTAACTACAGTGAGAAAACCCTAAAACCTATTTAACTGTAAAGTAACAGCCCATATCTGAGTGTAATACTAACTAACTAATTATGTTTGTGCTATATATGAAATAAAAAAAGAGTGAGGTACAGGGGCCAATCAATTATTTCAGTGATGTTTTAATGCACTTCAGCTTGCTGGGTTTTGTAAAAAGAAAAAACATCCACTTCCACTTTTTGAACTATCAAAATAAATGTGACTTTTGTTTTATAACGTGCAAATTTTGTGCTAAATAAAATTCTTACCACAGTGAGACAGCGAGGATTTTTTGTTTAATTTATTTTATTTTAACTTTACTTGAAATTTAAAGCCTTACTTGCAGTACTTGCATGGTACACAGGTACACATCATATATTCTTCTTCAAATCAATTAAGAAATATTCAATACTTGAGAGAAGAGAGTGTGACTTTATAAACAGGAATTCAGAAAGTGCTAACATTAGCAAAACTTTTACATGAACTGTAAAAGAGTTCCATCTCAATTTAATTTAAAGATTTTTTTTTTAATTTCTCATATATGTCACATTGTACGTATGTCTTGTTAAGTTTTTATACATCACTTGCAAGATTTTAGTTTGCCAAAATCATATAACTTTGATATTATACATATCTAATAAGAATTTTGTATGTGGAGTTAATGTCTTATAAAGTACTTGTAAGTTCTAAAATTGTATACATTTCCCTTTATGAATATTTACTAGGGATCTTGTACTTGCTTAGACTTTCATGCATTTAACATACAAGTTTCAGATAAAAATATAAACATTTGGTAAAAATGTTCTATTTCTTTTCCATATGGGTTTTCACCTGTCTAAATACCATTGATGTGTGTATGTGTGTACTTTAAGGTGACCTTTGCCTTGTGGTTAATTTCTTAATTATTAGTTATATTAATGAATTGTCAGATGTGATACATTCTGCAAAAAATGTTACCAGAGCCAAAAATATTTTCAGGACCATTCAGGCTAATGGTTAAGAGTGTGCTGTTGATTAATGGCTGCATGTTTAGCAGTGTAATGAGTCCAAGAAACATGAAAATCCACTGGGGTAGTCTAACAGAAGCAAGGCTGCCCGTATGTGTCATCATCTAACACCCACCCACCCACCCAAGCTCCTGGTATTTCCACATGGTCTCCCACTCTTGTAAAAATCATACTCATTCTTTCTTAGTTTCCAAGATCTGCCAAATTTGGGTATTCTCAAGGAGATATGGCCCAACCCGATCTGTTCAGATTGTCAGCTGACCTTTTTCCTGAGTTCATAATGTTGCAAAACATGTATTATTTGAATAGTAAGAGATTTGTCGATATGCTCAGCTAAATCCAGATAGTGTCTTGTCATTTTAAAATAGTGTTTTTTATGTTTATGTGCCTCTCAGAAAGAACTTCAGCATATTGCTCACCTGTGGAACACCCACATCATTCAGAGAAGCAGAAATGCAGTTGCACCTAGTGGCCGGCCTCACATGATGTACATGCTTCCTCAGCTTTTTGGGGAAAGGACCATCTCAAACATGCATCTGTGCAAGCAGTACAAACATGCAGAGCACAATGCATACAACGAGGACCTTACCCATGTGATGAGACTGCCATCCACTGGAAGGATAAGGTGAACACAGACAACTTCCTTCATCTCCCATCCACAATTGAACTGTATCTATTTTTAAGAACTTGCATACGTAAAGATTAGTGAAATAAGCTATCCTGGCTCGTAAAGCACCACCTGCATTAATATTTTTTTATTCATATTGTGTGAGGGTGTGATAGCAGTGTTACAGATTTTTCCATTTAAAGGTATTAAAATAAACAAATAGTTTATAACATACACTACAAATAAATGTTTTTGATGAGCAATAATCCCTTCTGGTGTTTCTTGGGAAAACTATATACATACAGTACATGATGATATCTACCGTATATATCATTTTCAACATAAAATAGTACAAAGTATTCAAAAATGTGTCTTCAACTACTAAATATAAAACAGTTGTGTGATCGTGAAAAGGAACAGCACAGTAACTGTGCAATAAAATGTGCACCTTTAATAAAAAAAAAAAAGAGAAAAAAAACTTGTTTTCCCTGGATTTCTTAAATACTCAAAGTGCAATTAAAATGACAGTCCCTGAAAATTCACAAAATACTTTAAACAGAAAACAGGAACGTGCCCAGAATAGCACTTTAGGTTTCGCCTTGAATATATAGAAAAAGCTGAACATGAGTGCATATTTTGTGCAGCACATTGGAGAACAGACTGTTTTTTTAAAATTAATTTTTAACTCATAGTGCAAACTGTAGCATGCTTAGCATGCCTTATGAACCTGATAAAATGGGGTTTATAAGTGGGCAGAGTGGGAATTGAGTTGGTAACTTGGTAACATTCACTGGGAACCATATTGCTTTAGAAATATAGTCCCCACATGGTAAACCCATGTAGGCAGACTCTCTGTGCCCCATAAGGGATGTGAAAGAGCAAACTAGACATGGAGAAGAACTTGGTAACAATATATCGGACTTATGTTGATTTAGTAATGTGGGTTTCACACAGTAAGCCCATGTAGGCACACTCCATGGGCTTCATGAGGGATTTAAGTGGGCAAAGTGTGAATGGGCTGGATCTAAGGAAAGCTATCTGGTACTCATGTTCTTTTGTAACATAGGTCCCACGTGGTCAGCCCATGTGGGCAGACTCTCTGGCCCCGTAAGGGATGTAAGAGGGTAAACTTGACATGGGGAGAAACTTGGCAACAAGATCCTGGATCCATGTTGTTTTACCAATATGGGCCCCACATGGTGAGCTCATGTGGACAGACTGCATGGACTTCCTTACGAGGTGGTTTTGAATGAAATGATGGAGTAAATTTGAAGGGTTAAAGGTCAAATGCAGACACAGGGTTTATTTGGTCAAAGGGTTTTGGGGCAGACCGGCCTGGGATTCAGAGGTTTCAGTGTGAGCGACCCATGAATCTGTAGCTGTTCTGTGCTTTCAGGGTTTTTGTATGTTGATGACAGCGCTAAGCATAACAATTACAGAGTTTCTGAGAAAGACCTTGATAAGTGTTATCAGTTATCAGTACGATAGTATCTGGCCTGCTTAGGGAAGTTTGACCAGAACTGACCAGGAGAGATTCTGTAATCACGTATCCATCCCTCCTTTATTAAAAAAAACTATTATTTTTAACACAAATATATATATATATATATGAATTAGAGAACCACTAAAAAGACACCAAACATTCACACCCACCTTCATTTTTCAATCTCATTAATGATCTGTTCATTTCCTTTTTTATCTTAAGTCCCTAGTCTTAGGGTCACAGACAGTGGTCACTAGGGTTGGGCATCGTTTGGATTTTACCGATGCCCGCCCCCCAAGCAAAGGCCACAGCCCCCCCACCAGCATCCCGGGCTGACAGGAGACTCCCACGCCAAACCCAACGGGAGAGCAGGCGCAGGGCGAAGGCGGAGGAGGAGGGGAGGACGAGACAGGGGACAGAGAGCAAGAGGAAAGAGTGGCAGAGAAACATGCAGGCCCCCAGCCCCAAGGGCCACCCAGACGTGCATGGAGGAGGCAGGAGAGTAACACCAAACCACCCAGGGACCACGAGAGCACCTGAAAGGGAAGCACGCCCGCGCAGAGGCACCCAACACACCCCAGCAAGCCACCCAGGTCAAGGCCACCCCACAAGCCCATGGAGGTCCAGGACTACAGTTAGATCAGTGTGTTAGTAAAGAGTGGTGCTGGCAGTCGCTTGCAGGCTAGATCATCAGGCTAAAAATGAAAAATCAAGATTCAATGCAATTAGACCTGTATATATTGTTGAAACAACAACAAAAAGAGGCTTTAAAACTGTAAGTCTGTACCGTACTACACAATGTTTTCATCTGGTGGCTCTGTTTAGGGAAAAAGAACTACGCTTGTCACGCTATTGTCGTCAGGTCCGCTCATCGTTTGAGTGGTTTGCGTGTTTGTCCCGCTCCGCTCAGCCACCAGAACTCAATCGTCTGGTGAGCACTTCCAGATTAATCACCTTTATGAAAAATACAAGGAGATTAAGATAGATTCCAGGCTAGCCCACTCATGTCTTTTGCACCAAGGCGAGGCAAATTTATTTGTATAGCGCATTTCATACTCAAGGCAACTCAATGTGCTTTACATGATCAAAAAGTGCAACAGGAAACATTCAACAGCTTAAAATCAATAAGAACATTAAAGTCAGCAAAAAATAAAAATAATCAATAAACATATTACATCAACAATATGACCAAAAATCTCCCTGGAGATCTGGATAATAATATTATTAATGATGCATTGGATTTTATTTGGTGCTTTTCATAGACACTCAAAGCGCTTTACGTAATTTTTGTTCATGTTTCCGTGTTGTGTTACAGTAGAATAGCATGTTTAGGCATTGGAATCGTTTCAGTTCTACACACGTTTTCAACTGAACTAGACGATGAAATGTTAAAATGTCTGTATTCATCAGAGAAGTTATACATGGTCTAACTTACTGCTTAACATGCTAGAATATGTGCTACACAGGGCTACATAGTGTGTATGTGAGCTAATGATGCTAATGATGGTGAACAGCTATAACCAGTGTTTATTACACACATACTGTGAGGACGTTTTGTGCCCAGACACGTAATTATTCATTTATAGTTTAAATAGTGTTTACATATATATATTATTTACAGTTAAAAAACACTCAGCTTTGTTCACTAAATTCCTGTAAACAATTGTTCTAGTGCAGTGGTTCCCAAACTTTTCACAGTCCGTACCCCTTCAAACATTTAACCTGAGGCCATGTACCCCCTACTCCTGCACACTATAATGTAATGCAGCGTTTTTTAACCTTGGGGTCGTGACCCCATGTTGGGTCACCTGGAATTAAAATGGAGTCCCCTGAAATGTATAATAATTTATGATTAAAAAAAAAAAACTGATAAATGTTCTTTTTTAAAATGTTTTAATTATTATTTTTCAAATCATAAAACCACACACAAAACAAACTTAAATAACTGTATTCTATGCTTTCACTTTCACAAATTTAGTCTACATAAAATAAAACGCAGTATAAAAATATCTGAGCTGGCACATCTTGTCACATTGTGCCCTAATCCTCACAACAACAAACATTATCAAAAGATAATTCTAGAAAGAAAAGAAAAAGAAAATTAAATGTGTGGCTTTATTGTTTTTTCATTTCAGATGTGATTGATCCACTGAAGCAGAGGATGAATGCTGTAACCATCACTGCTGTGTTACACATGGACCAAAGTTTCCTCTCAGCCTGTTGTTAATAGAAATGAAACACTTTCTCATCTGCTTTGCTTCAGTTCATTTAGGGCCAACATTGTTGAATTGATTGATCACCACATTTGACACTACACAGATATACAGTATGTATGAATAACGTGCTTCAAGTAGAGAAAATAAGACATGAAAGCATTAGAAAATGAGTGTTTTTCCTCTTTTTTAATGTAATATCTTTATGTAGGTCAAACAGTCAAACATTGTTTTGTGTTGTACATGTGAGTGACATATATAACATTCTGTCAACTGGACCTTCCATGCTGTGGTTGTTGGGTGGGTGGGGGGGTTCATGTTTGTACAGACTGGTAAAGAGGGCTGATCTGTGGTGGACACAGAGCTGGACTCTGGTGGCAGAATGACAGACCCTGGAGAAGACTCCATCCATCCTGGAGAAGACAAAGCCCCCACTGCACTGGACCATGATCACACAGAACAGCTGTTTAGTCTCTGAGCTGCTCCACAAACACTCAGGAAGTATGCATCATTAATAATATTATTATCCACCGGTATATGTGAAGTTGCCCGTAGTATTGTAGTTGTTGCTAATGAATTCAACCAGGACTCCAAGCTCCGAGTATGCTTTACGACGACTGTGTCCTCTTGAACTAAAGTATCCTCTTTACCTGTCCGTCACTAATGTTAAAGTTGTGCCAACTGCAAATCTTTAATATCTTTATATTCTAACTCGAAAAGTAAAAATCAATGAATGGATGAATATTCAGCGCTGTGGATGACGCCATTGTGATGAACTCTGACCCGGAACCAGTCTCTGTGTTTAAAAAAAAATAAATAAAAAATTAAGAGATAATCCCCACAGGAAAAATAATTAATTCGGAAAACAGATTTAAAAAAAAAACATTATTTCGGAAAACGGATTTTAAAAAAAAATATTAATTCGGAAAACCGATTTAAAAAAAATATTATTTCAGAAAACGGATTTAAAAAATATATATATTAATTCGGAAAACGGATTTAAAAAAATATTAATTCGGAAACGGATTTAAAAAAATATTAATACGGAAAAGGGATTTAAAAAAATATTAATTCGGAAAAGGGATTTAAAAAAATATTAATTCGGAAAACGGATTTTAAAAAAAAAATTCATTCGCAAAACGGATTTAAAAATAATATTAATTCGGAAAACGGATTTTTTTTTTTTTTTTTACTGACTACAATGCTCCATCGTATAATAATGATAATAAAAATTAATATAAAAGTAATTCTCCATTTTGAAAAAGGTTTTTTAATTCTCAATAATTACATGCTTCCATTGTACTATTTAAAAGGTTGAAATCTTGCTCTTTAAAAATCATCGATATTTATGTTTTGAGTAAATTCCGATTTATTTTGTTTTTTATTTGATGTTTGGTTTTTGATTATCAATGTTGTGTATTGTGTTTAATCTGTTTTTGTTCCTTTTTGTCTTTTTTTAAAAAATTAACATTTAAAAACACAACAAAACATTCGCATATTTACATGTGAACTGTAAAAATATTTATATATTTTAATTTTTTATTTCTTTTTTTTCTATTTTATATATATATATATGTACATATATTACAAAAAAACAGTCACATATTTAATTGTGTACTATTGAAATTTTAAAAAAAACGTTGTATGGTCTGTTTACATTCAAATATCACGTCCCAGCATATCAGGAAGTGACGTATATATGCGCATGCGTTGTTAGGATTGGGCACAGACCGTTGACTTTTGTAAACAGGAAGTAGCCCATCGCTCTCATCGTTACAGCAGAAGTCGTTACATGCTAACGTTTCAGCTGTATATCGCAGCCATCTGTGTGTTTTTCTTTCACATACATTGAGGCAGTGTGTGTGTTTGTCTTTCTGTTGGATTTTATACTTTGTGTTCGAATTAAGAACTTATTTTTCCACGGACTGTTCGACCGACTTTTTGTTTTTTTAAAAACAACACGGTCACAGGAACATGGCGTATTTCAACGGTAAGAGACTTCTGTGGAGCTCAGCTTTAATATTAAACATCTGCTGATTTCCTTTAGAGGAATTTGACTTCAAAATGAGGAGGGAGGTCAGCAGAGCTGGGAATAGTGTCATGGAGTCACTGTACACAGCTGGTATATTGTCTAAATACATGTAAACCATGTGCCAAACTACACTGTACCTGCAATCTATGGATCCTTTTAGGTTCTGTAATATCTCAGCATTAGTTATGAAGGCGGATAGCTTGGTTTGTGCACTGAGCTCTGAGACAAAGCACAGGGTAACGGTTGTTCTAGTTTGTGGGGTTTAAACTCATTTTATTTTTGTGGGGACAATAGGGCCCGATCTATAAACAAAACCCCAAAAACACTGTCAGAGTGAACAGAACCAGACCTGATGTCCACTACACCTGGTCTCCAAATGTCAAAAGGTTCACATTAAAATACCTGTTTATGCACATTACACATTTGCTTTATCTTTGGTTGTTAGTAAAGCCCTACATATACCAACATTTAACCACACGGATTCATTTAATTTCACTGACTAAATTTGCTTATTCAATTCATTTATTAAAATATTTCATTATATAATTATACCGTAAATTTATAATTTTAGTATTTTTTATGGCAACTGAATGCTGGTACAAAAATACATTTTACTGCACATTGTACAATCCAAGACAAAGCATAGAGATGCACCGTGCTATAGGAAAATTTTTGGCCAAAACCAAAAATGAAAAAAAACTAAGACCAAAAACTGAAAGAATTAATTTTGTCATTATTAGTAACATTGCATTTATGGCTATGCATGTGTACTAAACTCACTAAAATTATAGGTTAATGATGTGGATTTTCTTTTACAGAGGACAATCACAGAATTGCACCCCTACATGTTCGCAAACACCGAGGCCCCTACAAGGGGTCGTCGTTCCGCAGAGACCGGCAGCGGGGGAACCACCATGGTGGATTTGGAGGACCTGGACTCTTGTCCAGGCTTGTCATTGATCGAGATGTTACCATGAGTGACAGCTCTCAGGACAGCAGTTCTCAGCCAAGATAGTAAGTGTTGACTTTCATTAAATGTTGTCTTTCTAAGAATGGCATGGTATTCCTGAAACAACATTCAATTCATACATTGTAAATGAAATACATTTTTGAAATTTAGTTTTTTTTAGAAATTTTTATCATTTCCTAAAGAAAATATTAGTTTTTAACTGATGTGAGGAAACAAAATAAATACTGGTAAATAAAAAAACTCATAATAAACAAAAACGTATGTCAAAAATAAAATAAGATACAATAAAAGGTAGATATAAGTTGTAGTGACATGGATTATTCTGAGTGCTCCTTTTTAATTATTTAGAGGTCATATAAATATGTATGAGAACAGCATTAATGTCACTATATTTCCTCTCAGGCATCCATGGTTCACTGAATCTGATCAGGTTTAATGATTACGTTTTGATCAACTTAGTTTAAATGAACCTAATTCAAATTGGATTAGAATTAGATATAACTGTGCAGTATTCTTCAGAGACCAGATAGCAGCAGATGACAGAAGGCTCATTACAACCAGAAAAGACTTTCCATGAAAACCCACAATCCTTAGAACTGTTTGGTCACTTGCCTTTTGCTCTTGTACAGAAATCATCATCATTAGTATTATTTTGTCTTGTTCAGCAATCCTTATGGGAGAGAATTTTGCAAAGGAGACGGTCGTATGGACAGAGATTGGCGACAAGGCAAAGGTGGAGGTGGCAGAGGAGGAGGGAGAGGAGCTTTCAGAGGAGGAACTAGAAGCCAAACAGGCTGGTTCAAAATCACGGTGTGTAAGCTCACACTCACACTCACATCTGGTTAATCTGCTTTGTGATTGGTCTAACAGGATCCCCATTTGTTTGCCTTGTCAACAGATTCCTCACGGCAAAAAGTATGACAAGAAGTGGTTAGTGCCAGCTCTACAGGACATCTGCTCCATCCCTTACACTCCTATTCAGGTGAGTGTTGGCAGGATTTGATCATTTACTAATAAGTGATTGAGATAAAAAAGATGTTGTTTATCACTTGAGATGTATGGAGGAAATGCCTTTGCTTTATCATTGTATTTATCATCCTTTGTATACGTTGATTATTACAGTGAGTTTGAACACTTTTTCCTTTATTTTATTTACTTGTGATAATCACTAATACTTTTTATATCTCTAACAATCACCTAAATGCTATGTTTTAATTGCATTTTTTCTATTTACTAGTATCATGACGACCACAATAACGTTCATTTCTACGTTGATGATTTCACTACTGCCAGTGCCCTGCACAAGTGTTCTCGCAAGGTCACAGACTGTGATGGCTATAAGGTACGTTTGTGGTGACAACTGGAAACACAAACTCACTTCTATGAGAACTTTGTGTTATCTGTTATCAGCCTTGAGCTCACGTACACCTGCCTTTATGAGAAATGTTTTTTTATTACTTTTTTCATGCAAATGGCTTGAAAACTGAGCTTCAGGATCTTCAGTTTGAAAACACCAATTACAAATGTTTCTGAATACTTAAAAATGACCAAGGATTTCTTAGAAAACTACAGTCAAAACCACCAACTGGGTCTCAGTGTTTGTCCAGTGCATCACACAGTGAACAATGTTTACTGATAAATGTATTCTTTGCATTTAGTGAATTGTTTGCTAAATGTTCTCACAGGCTCTACATTACTGTTTTCACTCATTAGTTTGTGATGTTTTTTTTCTTGACTGATGTTCCTCAAGGTGGCGGTACACATCAAGCGCAGTGATCCCCCCAACTTCCTCTTCCCTAATCTGAAGGTTGAAGAATTGGAGCATCTGAAGGTCAGTGATAACAAATCATCCAGGGGGTCAGTGTGGACATTGTGGAGGAGTTCAAATACCTGGGAGTGAATTTCACCCTGATGTGAATTTGATCTACTAATAGTTTATTTGTTTAGTTAAATGTGTTAAATTTGGTGTGACACAATTAGGGTTGCAAAGAGGTGGAAGATTTCCAGTAAATGTTCAAAGGAATTTAAGATTGGGAATATTCTAAAATAGAAACTTTTCATGGGAATTATGTTTAGGAATTTACTGGACATTTTGAGTTATTTTAAATAATAATACCATAGCCAAATGTTAACATCCATACAAAATAGTACATACAATAGTACATCTTGTTTTTTAGGACTTGCAGAAAGTAGTATGTTAGCATTAATTGGTCAAAGTTGTTGTCTGTTAATGGTTAAATAGTTAACTATGAGCATCCCTGATTTAAAAGAATGTTTTTGAACTGTTTTAAAGATGTTTTTTCTTCTCTTTTCTAGCAATGCATGTCAAAACGTTTTGATGGCTCACAGCAAGCTTTGGATCTGACCAGTATTCACACAGACCCAGGTAACCACACCACCTCTTTTGGCATTAGATTATTCACAATGTTGGCCACTTCCTTTGACATCTCAAAGAAAACACCTTTTATTGGGGATGTGTTGTTTTATATAGTGGAAATATTTATCAATCACTGTTTTTTAAAACACAATCTAAATGGCATGTGTTACTGGGTTAACAGGCTGGAAGCACCAGGTGATACTTTTATATACAGTTTACATTTTTGTGGTTAGAATTATTATTCATTGATTACACTTGGTTTCATAATGTATTATTATTATTATTATTATTTTTTCTTAAAATGTTTTAAATCTTCTGAATTGTGTTGTTCATGATGAAATATTACCTTGTGGATTCTTTCATAAGTGGACGTGAATGTTGAAACTTTTATGTTTACTTTGAAACAGACTTGGTCTCACAGGATATTAAAGTGGCTTTAAACAGGAAAACAAACATGGAGGCCGTCATTAAGATCATTGAAGAAAACATTCCTCAGGTAACGGTCGTACGACAATCAGCAACAATCTGTGTATCTTCATATACTGTGGATACTTTAAAAGTTAGATCATCAAAGTGAAGTCGAGACCTAATGAAATCAATGTTTTCTTTGCAGTTGACAAGCTTGAATCTCAGTCACAACTGCATCCAGAGACTGGATGAACTCAGCGAGCTTGTGAAGAAAGTGCCTCATCTGAAGGCCCTGAACCTTTCACACAACGACGTGAGACTGGCCGCTCCAAGGCTTTCATTGTCATGTTTGTGTAGTAGTGTTGAAGGTTCATGTGTTGACGCCTACCGGCTTCCTGTTTGTTCCTCAGCTGAAAAGCGAACATGAGCTGGACAAGTTGAAGGGGCTGAAACTGGTGGAGCTGTGGCTGGTCAGAAACCCTCTCTGTGACCTTTTCAAAGACCCATCTTCATACGTCAGGTCAGTTTTCTTGATCCAAAATTGATGTTTTGATGATTTGTTTAACGAAGGCAGTTTCTACTAATCCAACGTCTTATATCTGAGTTTCCCACAGCATGCAACCAACGTGTGTCAAACCTGCTGTTGTGTGTTTTTGTTCCTAATGAATGACTGAATTTTCCCACAGTTGATGGAGAACTTGTAAACAAAGGAAAACCCAACAATGTCCAAATTGAGAAAAGTGCTTTGTGTATGGCTGTGTTAAATCACAGGGTCTAACAATGCACTTAAAATGTACTTGATATTTTTTTCACCAAGACTCTGTTTTGTTTTTGAGTGACAGTGACTCGTTGGTTGCCCTGCATCTTCACCAGAGTGGGGAGGAGTTAAGACCAGACTGGTGGTAACCACCTCTCCCAGTAGCGCATCACTTCTCTCTTTAGAAAAAAACGTTTGTTTGGCAGTTTTCAGCTCAAACTGGTCGACCGTGTTTGTGTATATGTTGCTTTGCTACGTCAAATCTGTGTATCACCAAAATGGGGCAGAGGGTGAGTATACCTGCTGGTAAGTACACTCCAGGGTGGGCATTCAGGTGAACGTGGGACATGGTCATGTATGTTAGCGTATATTCAACAATGAGGAAGATGAATTCTCACAATAATTTCTCTGCTTTTCCATTTTGTTTCCATACCAGTGCTGTGTGCCAGAAGTTTCCCCAGCTTCTGAAGTTGGTAGGTCTACTCACTCATTCATTCATCAGCAGTTTATGGTCACTCAGTCTTCATTTCTACCAGCATAGTTTTGATACTAGAGGACCTTAGTGTTTAACGTCCTTTTGTCAATTATCAGTTGTGTTAAAGCTGCTGGGAACAATAATTATCTATCAGATAAAAGACATGGTGTAGGCCTCCATAGATCTATGACTCAAAGATCAATTGCACGACAAAATAATAGAAAGGAAATTGCAGCTTGAAAGTTTGTTCTGAGTTTTGTGCATTGCATTGTGGGATGTGGAGTCCCATAGATGGAAGGATAGAGGTGTTCTTAATTCTTATCATGATTTCTCATTTGTCCCTAAAAACTCTGTCAAATAGACTTCTCAACACAATTCTGGTGTTTTCACAGACTGAACGTTGTGGCAAAACAGTGGTGGAAGTGTATTTTGGGGCTTACACAGAAAGTTCTATATATCCAGCTGAAATTGATTGCCTCACGTAGTGATGTGATGTCACGGGGACAAACCAGAACATAAATGGAGTCAAACCACCACTGTCTTCCTTGTCTGTGGGAAGAACGCAAGAAATCCTGATAAGAATGAAATCAACTTCCAAGCAACAATTTCAACCTTTTACATTTAGAGTGATCTAACATATATTAATGTAAGGTCTACAGTATGTCTTTATCTAATTTAAAAAATAAAAAGATCATATCTAGCAGCTATAAGTACAGGATATTGTACTTGTTTACAAGATGTAAAATCTTCAAATAATTAAGTAGTTTTGTTTCCCCCAAATATTTATTTATTTATTTTTCAGAGACGATGCAATCAACATAATTACAATAAAGGTTTACAGCTGATGTGATGCATAAAGAGCTTCGAGCTAATGCTAATTCACAGCTCATGTCCCTGATTGGGCCTTTTTACACAATTTACAATAATAAAATACATTAATACAACATTTGTATAAAACTTTTTACAATCACACACATACACACATGATCCCACATACATTCACACAGACTCAGTGTTATTTACTTTGGTTTGTTTTCAGCCAAGACTAAACCCTAGAAGTGAACATTTTAAACTCAGATATGGTTTTAAATTCTGTGGATAATGAGTTCCACAGCTTCAGACCTGAGTATGATGTACCAGTCACTATATATTTATTATTACTGCTTCATTTAGTTTGAGTTTTTTTTATCCACTTGGACCAACCAGATTAGTTCAGAGGTCACAGATTGGCTTTGTTCTGGTACCTTGAGTTTAGTTTGTGTTTTGGTCCAGTGGTTTTTAAGGATAATGTTATGGCCAGTGTCAGTCGTGTTTCAAATAACACCAGATAATCACCAAATGAACTGATGTTTTCCAACTTGTACTAAACTGTGTATTGTCCCTCATCAGGATGGAAATGACCTCCCCCCACACATTGGCTTTGATGTGGAAACACCCACCACTCTCCCACCTTGCAAGGTTAGTCAGTGTGATGCTGAATTGTCTGTCTGTTGTGTTCAAAACGTCACTTGTCAAAGTACAAGAATATAGAAGCCACTATATTTTTAGATTCAAGCCTTTTCTGTAATGAACGTCTCATTTCTCCTGCTAAATGTTGACCATGTGATCACACAGGGAAGCTGCTTTGGCTCTGATGACGCTAAAGTCTACATTCAGCGCTTTTTGCAACAGTGAGTTTCTAACACTTTTCTCTATGTCGCTTCACAGCGTTTCTAACAATAAGTAGGAAATGACATCAGTGATTGGTGTTGATATGCAGAGTGTGTTTTGTTTGTTTCACAGGTACTACAGTGTGTACGACTCTGGAGACAGACAGTCACTGCTGGGGGCCTACCATGATGACGCATTATTATCACTAACAACACCGTACAACGTCCAGAATCCATCAAGGTAAGGACACACACACACACACACACACACACACAGAGGTGTATAACTTTGATTAAATGGCTACATTTTCTTTGAGTGGTGCTGATTTTTTTGTTCTGGCTTTGTTTTTCAGGAGCGGTCTGAGAGAATATTTCAAAGACAGTAGAAACCTGAAGAGGACCAAAGACTCCAGTAAGTTCTCCTGAAGTGAACGTATGACTTGTAATGATTAGGGTTGGGTACCGAAACCTGGAACAAGTGTGGGACCAGTTCCCATGGAAACGCTAGTAACCAGGTCCAATAAGAACAAAGATTTTGGTGTCACACATTACTTGATACACATGACGTCGGTGCCGCTGCTCAGATCATTGATCAATGGCCTCATTTTTAACCGTAGCACATGCACAAAACATGGCCTAAAAGAAGGTGCATGACATTATCCTCCATAAATAAATGAATGTGTGGGAAACCCTGATGTGAATTTGATCTAATAATAGTTTATTTGTTTAGTTAAATGTGTTAAATTTGGCTCTGGAAATAAAAGGGCATTTTGAGATTTTGAAGTTAGTTTAAAGTAATGATTTAGCACCAGAAGCGTTGAAAAAGTAGCGAGTAGTAACTGATACCCAACCCTAGTAATGATGGAGCCCACCTGATGTTTGTCTTGTTTTCACCTGCCCTAGCGATGCGTTTCCATCTGCTAAAGCACAAACGGCTGAATGTGGTGGCGCTCCTCAACGAGCTGCCAAAAACTCAGCATGACATCACCTCTTTCACCGTGGACGTAAACGCCTACACAGTGAGTTCACGTCTGATCTGCCACACACTGAGTTACATCATTTGTGTTGTTCACACTCAGCCAAACTGCTTTGTTTTCACAGAATACGCTGCTGTCATTCACAGTGGGCGGAGTCTTCAAAGAAGGTCAGTATCTTAGTCGTCATGGTTTTAAGAAGATCCACTGCAACTCATCTGTTGCTCACTAACGCTTTCCTGGGTTTTTTGTGGTTTTTCAGTTGTTGTAGATGATAAATCTAAAGAATCTACAAGGGCCTTCTCCAGAGTTTTCATCACAGTTCCAGCAGTGAATTCTGGGTAGGTTACACACTTAAAACCAAAGTGCTGATTGGCAGCTGTAGCTTCAGATAATGCTTGCCTCCACTAGTATGACTGGAATGAACAAACGGTTGCATGTTCAATTTCATGTCAGTAAATACTGTTTCACCACGTGTGTTTTCTGTGTATTCCTATATTTACCTAATGTATGTTTATTTGTCCATAAAAGAAAATGATAAACCATAATGCTTTTACACAACAACCATTGTTATTGTAGAGATTACTAGGGATGGGCACCTTTCACATTTAAACCGATACTTGGTACTCGTAAATCAGTATCGGTACTCAACGATACCACTTTTCAGTACTTTTGTGCAGTAATAAATATTAAATAATATAATCTCAAAATATTCCAATTTACCATATTTATTTCTCATATCAATAATTATAATAATAATGATAATTATAACAAACAACTTTTAACAAATATATCAAACCAACATCTGTTTGTATTGTAGCACAATATAATCAGGGTTGGGGTCAATTATAATTGTAATTGCTTATTTGATAATTACAATTATGCCATAATTATAATTGTAATTTTAAAAGATCTCTTGCTGTCATAATCATGATTAGATTGTAATTGAGTTCAGATAATTGACTATTTAATTGTAATTGCCATGAAAATTCTATCAAAATTGTCAATTATAGTTTAATGCTAAACTGATAAACCATGTTACAGTTCTATATGTACAGTTCTACACATATGTAGGTAACAATATGTTTGGTGTGGCCCTATAACACTGTAATATTAACACCATAGAAAGTCTCTAACCTTTGAACCCTGTGGTCCTCGTTCATACTTGAACAGTTTGTGCATCATCAACGACCAGCTCTTCATCAGAATGGCTACAACGGAGCAGATCAGCAGAGCTTTTGTGGCGCCTGCCCCGACCCCTTCCTCCAGCCCAGT
Source organism: Gouania willdenowi (assembly GCF_900634775.1). Taxonomy (NCBI): domain Eukaryota; kingdom Metazoa; phylum Chordata; class Actinopteri; order Blenniiformes; family Gobiesocidae; genus Gouania; species Gouania willdenowi. The sequence goes on from NW_021145258.1 coordinate 2,012,942, forward strand.
GCCCACCCTCACTGCCCCACAGCAGGAGATGCTCAGCACCTTCTCCCTGAAGTCAGGCATGAAGCTGGAATGGTCCCTGAAGTAGGTGTCCTCTCCTAATGCCGTCTACCAGACTGGGATGAATGTCACAGCTCACTGGTAAACACTGTCTGTGTGTTGCAGGTGTCTGCAGGATAACGAGTGGGACTTGAACAAAGCAGCACAAATCTTCACTCAGTTAAAGGTGACACGACTCTAAACAATCCACGTCATGGTTTAAATGTGCTGATGTCTAAAGTAGCAACTGTTTCTGTTTCAGACGGCGGGAAAGATCCCAGACGTGGCGTTCCTAAAGTAAATCGTTGAAGAAAGAAAAACAGTCTTTGTATTTTTGTATAGAATAAAGTTAAAGTGAACTCATATGAACCGTTTCATCAGATATTTGACCTGAATACTGTTGGGTCGTGAGTCTTTTAGTTACATTAGTTCATTGACCCCCTACAGAAACCACAGCTTGCTTTATTGGTAATAAAATCACATTGTTAGTGAGATAATTGTGTGCATTCTTTCTGTACCCACTCCAGTTCAGGTTGTTTTCTACCATTACAATACATGTAAAACCCTGTTTTTTATTTATTCCATGCTGAGTGGATCTAGTTAAACTACTGGTCAACAATAGGGGTGTGAAAAAAAAATGATTTCACAATATATTGAGATTTTTTTGTGTGCTGATTTTAAATAGATTTATTTAATTAATTAATATTTTTGTGTATTTGTGCAATATTTCAGTGGTTACAATGCTTTCAATTTGTTGCAATGGTTACTTGATTTTATGATGGCAGTTCACAGACATTTTATTTTCATATAATCTGTTCAGATCAGTGTTTAAACTGATACAATAGGAGAAATTATTTGTTCTTATTTTTGTGCATTATCAGTAACTCAGGGTGATTTATCATTAATGTTCTCACTTACAGTTGTTACAATGCCGTCATTATGTTGTCATGGTTCCTTTGAGACTTCTACACAGTAGTTTTAGTGAAAAGAAACTTGTTGCACTTTATGTTATGATGTCAGTGTGTAACACTGTATTTTCTTTTTTTCAGTGAAAATGTGTAAAAAAACTAATAATAAATAATAAACAGGAAATTTTGAAGCAAATAGTTTTGACTCAATTCATCCTCTGACTGATCAATATCTACTGATGAACATATACAGCAACTTGATTTTTCATCTCTACGTTTAATTTTGATATTAAGTGGGTAGAATATCGTGATAATATCGTATCGTATTGCAACATCCTTGCCAATACTCACCCCTAGTCAACAACAGACTCCTATGATGGTTTGTCATTTACAGTGTTTCCCCAAACTGTTCACAGTCCCGTACCCCTTCAGACATTTAATCTGAATCCATGTACCCCCCACCACTGCACACTTAAAAAACACTGCATTCTATTATGTTTTTTAACCATGGGGTCATGACCCCATGTGGGGTCGCCTGGAATTCAAATGGGGTCCTCTAAAATGTCTAATAATTTATTATAATAGAAAAATACTGATTAAATATGCGTTTTTAAGATTTTTTTTATCTTTATCCTTTTTTCAAATTATAACACCATATACCAAACAATCTTAGACGACAGTATAAATAAAAATCTAGTTGAAATGAAATAAGTATAAAAATAGCATAAACGGTATAAGGATATCTGAGCTGGTGCATCTTGTCACTTTGAGCACTAATCCTGGCAACAACAAACATTATCAAACGCTAATTGGAGAAAGAAAAAAATGATAATAAAATGGAGTCACAACACAAAAAAGGTTGGGAACCACTGATGTAATGTCACATACAATGTAGCCTTACAGTGACATCTGTCTCTGAATTTGACCTATCCTGTTGAGAATAACATATTAATAATAATTAAAACATTTTTGCTGAGATTGTTCACTGTCACCACTAGAGGGTCGTCTGACATCGGCTAATGTGTCATTTGTGCCAATGCATGGAGGCTCCTGACTGCTGCTCTATTTATATTCTTGTTTCTAATTTTTATTTTTTATTCATGTACGCCCCCATGACAGTTTGCGTATTCCTGGGGGTACCTGTACCCCACTTTGGGAACCTAGGATTTACAGTTAATGAAACACAGACTGAATCAGACAAAAAGTGATGTTATGGGTTTTATTCACTGGTTTAAAAACTATAGCTGTAAATTCTTCAAAATAAATGTTGCTGTTTAAAGTTGACATTTTTTAAAGCCTGCTGCCAATGGAATATAGAGCAGTAGAAACATGCTCTGGAAGAAGTTTTGTCCTAAACGGCCTCCCATACTTTTGCAACACTTTATTTTATTTTTTTATTTTATTTTTACAAACAATACATACAATACATATACATATTAAATCAGGGTACAATAATACACTCTGGCACTTGCTGGAGAAGTAAACAGAAAATAAACAATAAAGAAAGAAAGAAAATGTATATATGCTTAATAGACAAAAGGAAAAGGGCACATACAAGGCAATGGCATCTTAAAAGAACAAGGACATTTAAATTTCTTTATACATTTTGGATGCTTTTTTGGTATGTTTGATTAATTTAAGAGACTTGAAGTAGGTAGTGAACCAAATAATAAACACATTACACACAGGAGTAGTCTTTGCATTTACAAGTATGAATAAAATATTTATTAAAATAACATTTATAACATCAGAGATACGTGAGTCCAAATTGTCCATGAAATAAATGATGTCTGTAGAAAATGTGTTTCTTTAACTTTTGGGGCAATAGGGTAAGATTAGTAAAAAGAAAAAGGTTTGTGTTTAAATGAGTTTTCTAGGTCATGTCTAATATTTCTATTAAAATGACAAAACATTTGTTTATTGAAATTTGGGAAACAATTTAGTTGTTCTATGTTTTATCAACAAGAATAACTTGATCAATAGTTAAAGTAGGCGGTGAGGTTATGATAAGCAAGCATAATGTTCTGAATGAGTCTGAGAAAAAGAATGGGAACTGCATTACAGACCTTGTTGTAGCCATTAAGAGAAATCTGTACATTATACTTGATAATGAAAGCCTCATATGATAAAAAGAGACCATCAGGGTGAAACACGTCATATAAAAAACAAACGCCATTTTTCTACCAATCACTTTTAAACAGAGATTTCTTGTTAACAGTCACAGCTCGATTATTCTACAACACTGAGTTATGGAGGTAAAATTGTGAGAGAAAAGCAATTTCTCATAGTTAAGCGCTTGTTTGTGAAATGCTGCTAATTTTAAGGGTAACCTGGATGTTTCAAAATCACATTTAAGCAGCCATTAGTCACACCCTTATGATATCTGTGGCTGGTGTGATGTACTGAGTTTACCTCTGTACTGAGATTATGACCCTAACCTAATCCAATAAACAAATAAAACACATGTCACTTCACTTTGATTTATATATATATATATATATATATATATATATATATATATATATAATTATTATTTTTATTATTATTATTATTATTATTGTTAGTTGTGAACTCCTGGGTACAGACTCATGGGAACAGACTTGAATAACAGACTTGCAGAGTGCGCAAGCGCCGACTTCACATACTTGTTGTTTTGGGACAAAGTAAACTTCCTGACATTGTTGTGTGGAGTATGTGCGCTCCACTGCAGACATCAAAGAAAATAATATGTATCATTGAGACGATGTCATTGTTTTAAATAATAATTATTTTGTATGTTTTTATGTATAACAACAATAATAAAATATTTTATATCAAAATAAGGTATTTGAATTCTTACTTAATAATTAGAGTTTTCAGGTATTGAATTCAATTCATAATAATTCTAAAAAAAAATAATGATAATAAAAAATAAGCTAAAAACTAATACATAATTTGTAGCACCCTCAAGGAATGGCATAGGCACGAGGTAGAGAAGACAGGGTTTATTAGCTCTTGACAACCCGTGAGAACTGCTCACAAAAACAGATACAAAAATATATTAACATGTGCATTTACAAGAAAAGAAAATTACAGACACAATAAAAAGAAACAAACGTCGTGAGCTGTCTTCCAACGAGGGGCTAAAATGTTCATCTAAGACTCAAAAAATGCACTGCTTTTTCTCAGTGGCTGTTTAAACAAAGAATAGAAATAAATATCTGGGCTTTATTATTATTTCACATTTTATTAAACACTTATTATTTTACCTGAAGTCAGGAAAATCGTGGCTGCCGTTGGCGCTGTTTGGGCTTTGTACGCGCCGAATTGAGGTCGGGCGGAACTATATTTAGAACATAAGTTCCACCTTTATTTAAAACACTAGAGGGCGTTATAAACATATAAATAACAAGGGCTAAATTAAACTATAGTTTTGGACCGTTACATAATTAGATTTTGGAAATACTTTAGGCCCACAGACAACAAGAATAATATTATTATTAATAATAATAATAATAATAATAATAATAATAATAATAATAATAATAATAAAGTTGTTAAGATTGTATATATCTTACTCTCTATGTGACTGTATTGTAAAAGTTGAGTGTTATAACACATGTTCTCCCCTTGAGGGCGCTCTCGTACTGTATAGTGTTTAACATGTGTTCAGAGAATAAAGTGTATCCTCAGAGAGGACGTTGATGATCAGACCTGATATAAGTGTCGTTCATGTTCACACATAAAGGACTCCTTTAAGCTCAAACACCTTAACAAAAGTCATTCTACGTTTTAAATAAGGATTTTTAATTCTCAATAATTACATGTTTCCATCGAACTATTTAAAAGGTTGAAACCTTGCTATTTAAAAATCATTAGAAATTTATGTTTTGAGTAAATTCCGATTTATTTTGTTTTTTATTTGATGTTTGGTTTTTGATTGTCAATGTTGTGTATTGTGTTTTAATCCGTTTTTGTAATAACTTGTTTTCCATATGAATCATTGACATTTCTTAGCGTGGAGAATAAAATGACACCTACTCTTTGGAGATGACATGAGAAGTTGAACCGTCCTGTCAAAATGATCAGGTTTGAAGTGTTGACTACAGATCACTGATGATTTAGTAGAAACTAAACCCTCCCGTCTTAAAACAACTTCACATTGTCTCCTCAAGCCTGTATCACTGGGAAACCTTCAAAATGTGTGTGTGTGTGTGTGTGTGTGTGTGTGTGTGTGTGTGTGTGTGTGTGAGAGAGAGAGAGAGAGAGAGAGAGAGAGAGAACCAGTTCCTGCTCTTATACACGTAAATAATATTAGTTAAAATGACATAATATTATAAAATGTAAATAAACTAAAAGTATTGTTCAATCTTACTTGTTAAAGGTAATCCCACAGGATCTGGTTTGAATACTGCACCGATTATTGCAATTAAAAGCTGTACAAAACACCAGCATAGTTGTTCTCTAGTGCTAGCGTAGAGTGAGGAGACCTTTCCAATATGGCGGCGACGTCATGAGGCGTCTACGTATATAATGTCAATGGTTTTGATTCCCTTTATAAAAACTGTCTGATTATCTATGTCATTAGTAATATATGGAAGCCCATTCCTGCCAGTAAAATGAAACAAAAAACTAGGAAAAATAAAATTATATTTAAAAAAAAAAAAAAAAATCTATTCAGGAAAAAAAACTAATAATAATAATAATAATAATAATAATAATAATAATAATAATAATAATAATAATACAATCTTAAGTCACAATTCTGAGAACTAAGTCATAATTATGAGATACTATCTTATAATTATGACTAAGTATCAAAACATACATGTTGATCCCAGACAGTGTTTACCTGTTTTACAAAAACATTTAAAAAAAAAATAAAAATCCCTTTACAAAACCTTAATGTTGATTAATATTTAACAATAAAACTTGATTCATGGTTTAATAAACCTAAAACAGCAACTTTTCGCAACAAACCACGTTTAAAAAAAACGTATGTCAATTTTTAATGTTACTTTTGACCAACATTACAGAAAAATTTGTGAAATTTGTGAAATTATTTTTTTCATAAATATACAACATCAATGTTAAATCTAAATGTTACATTTAAAACTGTGTTAAATCTAAATGTAAATGTTAAATCTAAATATAATTGTGATATCTAAATGCAAATGTTAAATCGAAATGTTACATTGAAATCTAAATATTACATCTCAATCTAAATGGCAAATCTAAATAATAAATGTTAAATCTAAATTAAAATGTTAAATCTGAATATTTACAGTAGCTAATATAAATATTCACCAGAAGTACCAAAATAAAAACTCATTGATGCGAACATTTGATCAGATTTAACATTTAGATTTAGTATTTAAAATTTAGATTTAGATTAAACATTGACATTATATTTTTACGAGAAAATTAAATGTAACAAATTTCACAAATATTGATGTAAATATGGTTAAAAGTAACGTGAAAAAAAATCACATACCTTTTTTAAAATGTTGCTCAATGTTGCAAAAAATTATTTATGTTTATTTTGTGCAACTTTACAATCAGCACCCCACACATATCAGGTTGTGTCATTTGTTTATATAATATAGTGGTCAAAACCCTTGATCTGAAGCTCAACTTAAATATAACGTTTATGGTAAATGTATTGCTAAAAGTTATATTCTTGCAAACAAAATTAATATTACAAAAACAACTTAATTTCAAAGTTATATAAAGCAATGTAAATTTTAAATCTGTTCTCCAATTTTCCCCATAGAAAATGTAGCACAGAGCAACTTTAATTAGGGCCTCATTTTAATCAAATTTAATTAATTTACTTAACATTTATTTTATCTTTGCTTAGAAAAATACAAAGAAAACAGTTGCAACTGGTGCCATGTTAAAAACTCTGGATGGTTCAATCAACATTACATGTTTTTGGAAAAAAATTGGCTAAATTTGAACCAAATGTAATACTTTTATCACAAAATGGAGACTATTATTGAATTTCTGGTTAAGCTAACCCATTCAAATAAACAGGGATGTATTGTATTCATTGTTTCTAGAGGGTTTTACTTGATGACCTGTTAAAGTTATCATAATGTCAGAGTTTAGGCCAAACCCTAAAAAATGTGACAATATTTTGCACAGAAAAGTGTATTTTAAAGTGTTTTTATTGAATTATATGAGAATATTTAAGAAAAGAAGACAAAGCATACAACTGTGAATAACTGGCATCATGGCTTATAATTATAAAATAAAAAGAAGTTAAAACATGTTCTAGTACCAGAGAAAACAATAATAAAATGATGTTTAATGTAAAACACTAAGAGCCACTGGTTTCCCATGTCTGCTGGAAACTAAAGAACAAAACAATCCAAACTGTTTATTTCATAAGTAGTTGTACTCGTTCTAGAAAAGCAGTATTGGCACTGACAGTAGGTGAAGTGTTGCCTTCACATTCACACGTTCTTCTTCACTTCTTGACCGTTGCATAAGTCACTTCTTCTTCACCTTCCTCTGGTTCTCTGACCTAAAGGAGACAATGGTGGAGTTTTGAGGTGATTGTGTATATTTAAAGAGAAACTAAACCCTGAACTAAAATGTCTTGATTATGGGCGTTTCTCCTGGAGCAGTAAGACACGCCCACTCAGGAAGCCGGTCAGAGCTGGCAATGACAGAGCACCGTCTTCTCAACTACTACACACAATGCATAAGCGCGCACACACACACACAACAATACTTCGCTACATTGGAAATAGATTCTGTTGCAGAGTAAAATAAATTCAGCACGCCTGTTTCCGTTACATACTGTAAATTACAATATTTAATTTCAAGTAAAACCATATTTTTCATCAGTCCCTGGGTGTTTACTGGTGAGTGAGACCAGGGGCTCCACAGAACCTCGTCCTCCCTCCCACCGCAGCCTCCCATTCCACCTAGAATGTTTTATAGACTTTATATAACACACTTTTTTCTGTACTCTTTCCACCTCTGGTCTATACATACACACATAGTTTGATGAACCCTATGATTAGACTAGAATCTGTTCTTTATAGAAGCACAGAGTCAAAAACATAACCACAGGAGATCTTTTATAGAAGGGGCGGGGCCAACAGTGACAGTTGGTGACGCACGATCGTCACAATAATCCGTCTCAGCCAAAAGCAAAATTCAAATGTAATAGCAGCATTCGACCCTTAGAGGGCAGTAACTCTGACATTTTACAACTAAATACGCACAATTCCAATACTTTTACTAAAATGTTAAAAGTTGGACTTGGATCAATCAACAGCACGACTTAATACTCAAATATATATGTATTCAGCAGAAAAAAGTAGGTTTGGGGTTTAGTTACTCTTTAAAGGAGGATCATATGGACAATTTAATAAAACCAAAGTTGAAGTTTTTGGACACAAACTACTGGGAGCATGTCACCATCGCTGTAAAGAATACTGATATATCCTACTCAAGTAGAAGCACTTGATTAAACTTACACGTAAGTCATACATTAAATACTCAAGTACAAGTAAAAAGTTGCTGAATTAAATAGTACTCAAATTAAAAACTACTAGTTACTTTCACCCTCCATGTTTATTTTTGGTAATAAATCTCATGTATAAACTTAAAAAGAATAGATGAAATCTTACATAATTGGAACTTAATTTATTTTCTTCAAAGGCAACTGTATAAAATAAAAGGTTTGTCAAAATGTAAATTAAAAAATAAACTAAAACAACACTAATGAATTCAATTCAATGCTGTTTTGGTGCGGTACATTACATTTAATCTGATTGGTCAGCTATGATGTGATGCATTTGATTGTTGTCTGGTCATTTCATTTTTTGTAGTTTCACAATGTCCTTTGATCATTTTAAAACAAAAAAAATAATAATTTACTCAGTAACGGTTGGGTGTAGAAATGTAACAAATTACGTTACTACTTTTAAAACACACTTTTAAGTGCAAGTAAAATCACTGATTTAGAAATTTAGAAAGTACCCATGAAAGCAACTCAATTACAGTAACATGAATACTTGTAACTTTGTAACTAGGGGTGGACGATATGGAAAAAATATCATATCACATTTTTTTATTTGTAAAATCACGATCACAATTTTTTTCATTCAAATCATTGAGACTATTTTAAAGTTATTTACTAATAAAACAAACCAATTCACCTGCTTAAAATAATCGGCCTAAATGTAAAAAAGGAATAAAAGATCATTTAAGACAAAGTCATTTTAAAATAATTAAAAAAAAATGTATGTAAGCAATTTATCAAACTGGTTCCAAGTACAATTAACATCAAACAAAAGGGCTGACATGTTCTTTTATTCACACACAGTCTTTTTACTTTGTTTACATAAAGTGGTGTAGCATTAGCATTAGCATTAGCATTAGCAACAGCTGCTACATAACAAGTAGAGTTTAGATTCTTGGTCCGACCCGGGGCCGAGCTCAGGCCTCATTTTTTTTACTTTTTTTAAAAAATTTGTTTTAACCTCTATTACATTAATGTTATTTTTTAATGAACACAAAAACACTTCTATATTGTTGTGGTATCATTTCTAAAGTGATTTCTGCTCGTAGTGGGACGAGATATTGACACCGTTGTGTTGCGTTTAGTTGTTCAGCGTTCACATTTACTGAATATTGCTGATTTTGCTCATTCCTCACTTGCTGCTGGAGCGCAGGGAACAAATAGGATTATGTGTTTCAGTCAGGTCTGTGCTCCACGTACGGGCCGCCCGCTCTGGTCTGCAATACTGTTACGAACTGGGTTCTATGTTCTGGTTATGTTCCACTTGTGTGTGTTCAGTGGTTAACTGATGCTGAGATTTCCCATGGCAGAGAAGGCATCATGGTTACGTGCAGCTTTCTCTGCCAATGTGTGTCTTTGTTTACATGTGTTCTGAGTTTTGATTGGCTGGGAGGCTGGGCTAAGGGCGGGCGTAAGCGGGGAAAAGACTAGTGAACAATTCTCTTCCCACGGTAGTGTGAGTGTATGACGGTGTAAGATGGTTCTCTGTGTGTTTGTTTATTTTTGGTGTTACTACAACCTCCATTAAAGTCTGTAAAACTGTGATAACGGATTGAGTCACGTCATTACAGTACCGCTACGTGAAGCACCGCGCTAATAATCTACTGGCTGCAATACGTTAAATAAAATAATAGTTTACGTCGGATTTGCTTCGGGCTCAGGCCTACAATATAAGTTAATAGGTCGGGTGTGGGTCATGTCGGGTTTTATGCCCGTGAGCCCGGGTCGGGTCAGGCTGGTTTTTTTGGGCCTGATCTAAACTCTAATATCAAGGCATCAGATCAATCTAGTGATTTCTATTAGTTTTTTAGGTAACACACTCATAATAATAAAATCCTACTTTAATCAGTGTTTGAACGCCTCATTTCACACAGTTTAGACATTCATATCCTTTACAAGATAAAATGTTACTGCTTTGGTTACATTAGGCCTGGGTGATATGGACCAATATTCATATTTCTGTATTTTTCCTCAAAGTGGCAATAGTTGATATAAACTCCATTTGTTTATTTTTTTCAATAGTTTTACAAGAAAAACAATAATGGGTCAAAGTCAGTTGAGAAAAACGCCACAAAGATGCTTTTATTAATCACTAGCAGCACAAAAACAACATTTAGTGTCACTTTTGACTTTTTCCTTCATAAAGGCTGAAATATGATTAAATTCTGTATTGTTGCTTTTTTCAGGGCAGCTCTGAGTTGCTGAAAGTAGTTTTTAAAGTAAATCACAATCAGGACACTGTCTCTTTAAGAATGTGGAAACAGCAGCAGCAGATCTCTGCTGAGGAGAGACAGAGAGTTAGTTACAGAAGAGAAACACATGCAGTGTTTCCTCAAACATCTCTCAGTTCTTCAACACTCAGAACTGATAGAGTTTTACAGACAGACAGACTGACAGACCTCTGACAGTCGCTAACACAGCTGACTGTGTGTCCGTGTACTGGGGGGAGGGGGAGCGGAGCGTATTTCTGCCTGGTTTAAGCACTTAATAAGTATTCTGTGTCTGTAAATAATGCTGACATGCTGACTAGCAAATGGTTTGATTTGGCAGAGAAAAAAAACCTTTGGATGTTCTGTGTATGGACCACAGACATATGACACAGACACGGCACTGCAAGGGTTAAAATGTGAACTACAGGCGGTTCTACAATCTCCGTGATTTGGGAGGTCGTCGTCATGTTGTAATCCTTAACGATCTAATAGAGGGTTTTCACAGCGCGTCATCAACCACGTCATCAACCCGGAAGTTGCCATTTTGGAGATAAAGCAGCAGGTCTACAAACAGCACGCAGGCAAAAAAATCCCAAATTTCGGGACAAAATGGTGAACAATTGCCGTGTTTTTGGAAACAAACTACTGGGAGCATGTCACCATGTGTTTGTGGGGATTACTTTGTGTATTGTTGAGTATTTAATTTATGTTAATAAAAAATTTTTATATTGCAGTCTGCAACTCTTATAAAAGTGACTTTTTGTCATATTTGCTACAGCTGTCACTATGTAAGGACAGACTTACATGAAACTAGTAGTTAGTGTGAAAAAAAAACAGGCTCATTGAGCCAATCTGCTGATATCCAGAATGTACCATGACAGAGCAAAAAGAACCACTCTTTGATGGGCTGTCTGACAGCTGTTGCTCACAGGCCCCGCCCCATTCCCGGGGCTGGAGCGACGTCTTTTTTACAGTGTATGGTCTGGAGGAGTAGAAGATAGAATTGGTGACTTTTCTGTTTGAAAGATATTTACTGCTGCTTGATTTAGATTATGTTTGATTTGTAATTGTTACACTAGAACTCTGTGGTGCATGTGTTAGGATTAGGGTTAACCCTTTTACTTGAGTATTGACGACTAGTACTTTTGCCACCTCTGATCACACATCACTGAATGATGATGTGTGCGTGTCTAGTTGTTGTGGATTCAAACCCAGTTTGGTTTTTTGTGCTTTAGCGACTCTGCTAAAGTGGGAGCAATGGTTTGACGTAGGGAGTCACTTACCTCTGAGCTGGACAAGGCCTCTTGGTTTCGGTTTCTGTAGCTGACGGTGACATAAGTCACACTGCTCTCCTCCCCATCCTGAGGTCAAACAAAGGAACAAATCACTTCCTCAGCAGGATTTATTGTCTCAGCAGTTTAAATGTCTTTAGCTCAGGCCTGTCAAACTCTTTGTATTACTTCTGTGTTTATTTATGTCTCAGGAACCTTTACCTCAGGTTAAGTTTACTATGTTTAGATTTTTAAATATGAAAACTATACATTTTTGGAAACCTCATAGTATAAGCAATGTTTCCATTTGCCCCAAGTCCTAAATAGAAACCATCTTGGATTTTACAAAATGGCTGCAGTGAAAAACATTTTCATCAATATCTCAGCATCTAAATAACCTGGAGCTTTTATTTTAACAGCAAATCTATCATTTTCAGAGCGAAGTAATGAATGCACCTAGCATGTGCTGGACATAATGGAAGAGAGAGTCAATTTGCATGATGGCATCTATGTTGAGGTCCAAAGAAGACAGCAAAACTGTCCAAAAAACACACTCCCTACGCATCAGACAGTCTACCATCATAGTTGCCATGAAAACGCAGCCGTTACGCACATGCATTAGCTACAGGTCTCCACACGGCCAAGAATCGTGAACAGAAAAGATTGGATTCCTTGGCCCTGAAAATGGTAGTTTAGCTGTCAAAATAAAAGCTCTAGGTTATTTAGAAGCCAAGATGTTGACAAAAACCCTTTTTATGGCGTCCATTATGTAAAATCCAAGATGGAGGCCAAATAGGTATCAGGGAAGATGAAAACATTGTTTTCTGATTGCTTTTACAATAGATTTTCCAAAAATGTATAGTTTTGATACTCTCCACAAAAAAAGTAACTGACTATAAGGCCTGTTTAGATTCTTTTTCTGTTTGTTTCCAAAAAGTTCCACCTTCACACGGCAACGTTTTCAAAATGATCTCTGCTCACATGAGAAATAAGAAAAAAAACTAAATAATGTAGTCAATAGATGGCGGTGTGATTTTACAATAAACCAAAATAAGCACATGCGCAGAGAAACTTCAGTAACACTTTACTTGAAGGTTGATACATAAGGCTGACATTAACGCTGTCATTATCTGACATTAGCATGAATAAGGTGTCATGAAGGCTGTCATTAAGTGTCGTTTGTTACCCTAACCTTAACCCTATTGCTAACCCTAACCCCTAACCCTTCTTTAACCTAAACCATAACCTTAACCCAACTCTTCTAGATCCCTCCACCTAACCCAAAAAATGCCAACATAGCTCCAAAGGTGTCATAATTTAGCAAACGGCACTTAATGACAGCTTAATGACAGCCTTTATGACACTTTATTCATGCTAATGACAGCGTAATGTCAGCCTTATGTATAAAACTTCAAGTGTTACCGAAACTTCTTACGAACACAAGAGTAGAACCCGAATAAAGGCGATCCCTCTTTAAGCCCGAACCCGTTAGAGCCCGACATTATTCTAATCCAATTATCCAATACCTTGAATAGAATCATCATCAGCTTCTTTTACAACCACTCGTTTTGCAAACAATTATAACCCTGGATTTCCACTGGATGCGTCGCTGCTCTGAAACTGCTCCGCTGTGTAACTTCAGCGTAATCTGTAGTCCAGCAATCCCCACCGCCTCCGGTTTTGCTGCACATCTGTTGCAGTAAGGAGTCAGGAGATCCCGCTAATTCACGTATAATCGTGCGTTATATGTATGTGTTACAACCATGGATAAATATTTATATGTGAAATACGATTTTAAAAGTGCTGGGACTGGGCCAACCATGGTATCAACGGAAAGGTCCGGTTCCCCCGAGTCTGAATGTGTGCTTGGTTCTTGGGTTGAGTCTGAATTGCTAGAGCCAAAACGCACAATTTTCAGGCCGAATCAATGAGTCCCAACCATTAGTGAGGTTTGCTGTATCGGTTGGTGAACCTCTGAGTGCAGTAAAGAGACAAAGGAACAGGCAGATTAATGCAGGCTTTCCACACAAATCTGAAGAGAAACTAATGATAAATCTTTCAACAAATCAAACAGCTGGTTAAAAAGTGAATAAACAGCTGATCGTGAAGCATGTTTGATAATTTCCGATTCATCTAAAAGGGAAACACACTAAGTTTATCTGCATGGTGATGTAAAAAATAGCTGCAACAGTTTGTGAGAAGTGGTGAGTGTTTAAATATACTCACAGGAACACGAGCTCGCTTTGGGGCGTCTGTAACAAACCAATAATACAGATTATTATCTCAACCACTCAGCGATGCAAAGAGTTTTTATTGTCACAACCGTCAGCGACAGGAAGTGGAAAGTTACTTTTCTAGCTCAGCTCAAATCTTTAAAACATGAAAAGAAGCAGTTCAATAATAGAACATATAATCATAATACAGATGAATACTAACAAGGTTTAATTAACTGATTTTACATTTCAGAGTTTACTAAATTCTGTGTATATGTGACATCATCATCTGTCTCTTCTATGATTGCTAGACATTCATCCACCTGCATGAGGATTGAAAATTATCTCCTAATTTAATCCTCACTCAAAACTGTCCTCATTGGGAGATAGATTAACTCACAGAGGATTTTGTCTAATTAATGAACATCTTTTTTTTAAAAGACTAGTTTGAAACTGAAGTAGACTCATTCAGAAATAGAGAAACCTCTATTAAATGGTATCAAGAGCTTAAACAGAAATGTCTAATTGTTTTGTTGCTTCTGATCTCTAGAAATGTTCAACCCAATCCTGGCACTGAAAAGTTGTAAAGCCTTGTTGATTTTAAATCAAGGGCAGATCTTGGTTTCATTCATTTAAATGTACACAGTCTATTTGCCAACATGGACATGGTTCACATATGGGAACTTTCACCTGATCCTGATGCAATTATAATACCAGAGTCATGGTGAAACAAATCTATTTTGGATAAGGATGTTGGTATTGATGGTTACAGTGTCTAAAGCAGTGGTTCTCAAACTTCTTTGGCTCAAGTTCCACCTTTCTCTTAATTCCTTTGTCCGACTACGTCATTGTGCTTAGAAAACTATTTAAAAACAACTATAGAACATAATGATGAAATGAATGAGTGATAACACATTTTAAAGAATCTCATTTTGTAAATAAGTGGAAATAATCAGTATTAAATACAGTGATTTCCAACCTTGTTTGGATCGTGACCACATTTTGATATCAAGAATTTCTGGCGACCCCAAAAACATTTTTTTTCTAGAATTAGTTTTTTACCATGTTTAAGCTCAGGTACAGTAATTATTCATTTTTTATTTTTTTTTTTTTTAATGCATTTAAGCTTAACTAGATTTATATTTCACAAAGCAAACGTGTAAAAAAACAGTTGCTTAAGATTGTGTCTTAGTGGTTAGCTCGTCCGCCTCACAGCAAGAAGGTTCTGGGTTCAAGCCCTGGGGTGGACACCTGAGTTCTTTCTGTGTGGAGTTTGCATGTTCTCCCCGTGCTGTGTGGGTTTCCTCCGGGTACTCCGGCTTCCTCCCACAATCCAAAAACATGACTTGACTCTAAAAATTGCCCATAGGAGTGAATGAGAGTGAGTGGTTGTTTGTCTGTGTTGCCCTGTGATGGACTGACGCCCTGTCCAGGGTGTACCCCCGCCCAGCGCCCAATGAGAGCCGGATATTGGCACCGGCAGACCCCCATGACCCTGTGAGACAGGAGCAAGTGGGTTTGAAAATGGATGGATGGATATTTTTTATTGTAAAGAAATTTCAGGTGACCCCATTTAAACATTAGGTGACCCCACATAGAATCTCAACCCCAAGGTTGAAAAACACTGATTTAGTGGCTCCTGAATAGATTTATTTCTATAGTTTTTATCATTTCCGGTCATCTCACGCCTGGGGTGGAACCAAGACTGACACTTTATTTGTTCATTTTCCACTTTCTCTCTCTCTCTCTCAAGTACCCCCTGTAGTTCCATCGTGTACCCCCATTTGAGAAACACTGGTCTGTAGGACCGATCGTCTCAGGAAGGGAGGAAATATTTCAATTTACATAAAAAGTAAGTTTCATGTAAATCTGCTCTTGTCCAAATCAGTGAGTAAGAAATTAGATTTTTTAGCTTTCGACCTTGAAGAATCCAAAACACTTCATTTGACTGTTAATGGGTGTTATAGACCCCCTATTGATACCAGTGATGCTTTACCATCAATGATGAATCAATGAAGTCAAATAAAGTTCTCTCTATGGGAGACTTAAATCTAAATCTGTTACAAACAGTCTGAGATGACCTCAAACCTTTTTGTAATTCATTGAATCTGTTTCAGGTGGTGAATGGTTCTACAAGACCAAACCTTAAATGTCTGATAAATCTACCTTTATTAACCTGATACTAACAAATGTTCCTCATGAATGACATCACTGACCATCGTGTTATTGTCTGAATAGCAAAAATTCCTCAGATCAAGCCTCGAATTGTTATGAGACAAAATCTGAAGCAAATTGTGGATCATTAGAGCAGAATTCAGATAATTCCTGATATTTAAAGTGCATAGACATTCTCCTATGCAGGGTTGGGGTCAATTACATTTTTCAGTTACAATTACATTTTAAAATACCCATGTTCAATTACAATCAAATTACGACTACAGTGGTCAGCAATTTTTCCAATTACATTTAATTACAATTAATTTTTATCGTCAAAGTCAATTACAATTACGTTCGCATTGACTAAATTTCAATTACAATTTATCACAATTACTGAGTCTGAAATAAATAACCTAATAAAAGTTAACCTTCCTCTTGTGTTAGCTTTCTGTTAGCATCTGAAATATCTATCATCTCATTTATTTCATATCTATTGGTTACCTTGTTAGGTTTTATAATCAATGAAAATATATGTTTTGATATTTTTAGTGTGGGCGTCTGAGACTTTTATGTGTCAGTTTATCTTTAGATTTACATTTTTGTTAAATGGTAAAATGTGGTAAAGCTTGATATGAAACATATTTTAATAATTGTTAACTACATATGTGTAGAACTGTACATAGAACTGTAACATGGTTCCCCAGTTTTGTGTTAAATAATAATTGTATTTGATATTTTTTTATAGAATTTTCATGGCAAAGTAATTTATCTAAACTCAGTTACAATTTAATTACAATTATGACAATAAGTAATTACAATTACAATTGTAAATGACCCCAACCCTGCTCCTATGATTCTCTGACTGTGAAAAATCAGATGCTATAAATAAGTTTTATAAAGTCAAACCTTTTGTGTATTTAACACACATTTAAAACACTGGGAAACTATAACTACAAAACAGCAAATAAATGAACCTTTATGTTACACGCACACACACACACACACACACAAACACGCACACACACACGCACGCACGCACGCACGCACGCACGCACGCACGCACGCACGCACACACACACACACACACACACACACACACACACACACACACACACACACACACACACACACACACATTCTGCTGCTCCAGTTTTCCTCCTGGATTTGATGAAAACAGTCAGACCAACTATGACCAGGATGGTCAACAGTCCGACTGAGGCCACGATGATGATGATGATGATGATCTTGTTTGGAGCTGAAAACAATGAAGAACATATAAAGACAGTGTTTACATGTTAAAGGTGAGATTTGATTGGTCGTCCTACCTGTAGACACAAGTGTGTAGTCAGCAGAAATCTTCACTTCATTGTTATCAACAAACTGGCAGGTGTATCTTCTGCTGTGGTTAATCTGATGTGTTATTATCAGATCAGAAACACATTTCTTCTGTCTACTATAATAGACTTCATCATCATCTTGCTTCAGTTCATCTCTCTCCTCATCCAGCCATCTCAGGTTGTCTTTTACACAATAGTTGCCTGTGTACACCCACAGAGTGCACGTCAGTGTGACTCCTCCCACTGGATCAGGGCTTTGATTTGCTGAGACTGAGGAAAATGTGAAAGTATGCAAATAATTAAATGAACAGTGATATTTGTGGTCAGTACCAGGGTTGGTGTCAATTATATTTTTCAGTTACAATTACTGTAAGTTTTCAATTACAAATATTAGGAACAGCTGCAATAATGTCATGTTACTCACGTGTTAAAATGTTCAGATACACAGATGTGGCTTGTCCAAATGTGTTGCCATAGTAACAGATGTAAACTCCTGCGTCCTCAGAGGAGATGTTTGTGATGGTCAAAGAACATCTACGGCCCAGACTCAGTTTAGCAGCTTGAGGTGAATCTTTATTAATCTCTCCATCACTAACAATGGTATCAATAGTAGATATGTTTCTGTAGTAAAACCATTTAAAGCTAGAACATGAATCCACACTGTTACAGGACATGATGACCTCATCTCCAGCTTTGTGATAGATAAAGATGTCACTGCTGCCTGCAGCAAAGAAACACAGAGCAGTCATTATAAAGCTATAAAATAAAACAGGGATGGGGTCAATTATAATTGTATTTGCATAATTGATAATTTATGATATTTATGGCATCATTATAATTGTAATTGTAATTTTAAAAATCTGTTGCTGTCGTAATTGTAATTAAATTGTAATTGAGTTTAGATAATTGACTTTGTAATTGTAATTGCCATGAAAAATCTATAAAATTGATCAATTATAATTTAACACAAAACTGGGGAACCATGTTACAGTTCTATGTACAGTTCTACACATATGTAGTTAACAATTATTAAAATATGTTTCATATCAAGCTTTACCACATTTTACCATTAAAAAATAAATAAATCTAAAGGTAAACTGACACATAAAAGTCTCAGACGCCCACATCAAAAATATTAAAACCTATATTTTCATTAATTAGAAAACCTAACAAGGTAACCAATAGATATGAAATAAATGAGATGATAGATATTTGTTTTTAGTGTATTTTACAGCTGATTTAGGACCAGTTATCATTAGAGATGCTAACAGAAAGCTAACACAAGAGGAAGGTTAACCTTTATTATCTTATTTATTTCAGACTCAGTCATTTTGATTCTTTGTAATTGGAATTTAGTCATTGAGAACGTAATTGTAATTGACTTTCTGAGGGTAATAAATAATTGGAATTTAAATGTAATTGGAAAAATTGCTGGCCACTGTAATTGTAATTGACAACATTTACAACCATGACAACACACTACTCTCTAATTTATTGTAAAAACTTTGTAAAAATCAATATATATGTGTTATGTGTATATGTACATATGTGTAAATACATTTGCATTTTTGGGATTTATAAGTATATCTGTGGTTCTGGTATTGTTAAATGTATTCATAATTCTATTCATATAATCTATTTATAATATATCTATAATTCTGATATTTATGAATGTATTTATAATTGTATTTATATAATTCATAATATCATTGTAATTCTGGTATTTTTGCACTATGTTGTGGTTGCACTGGTTCACTGATTTTTTAGATGTGCCAATTCACACCTGTTTTACAGTCTCTGCAATTATAAATGTGATCGATTATGTAAAACATCTATACTATATATCTCACAAGTCTCATAATTTTTTTTATTGAATCATGTGACCCCCTCTGATCATGTGACCTAATCATCCCATGTATATATGCAGGTGTGTCAGAGCTGTTTCCTAAGTCTGATGAAGGGCTAAGGCCTGAAACGTTACTTTTGCTGGTGAGAAAGACATTTTTGGTGAGCATTACAGCTGTGCAGATCTATCACATTTCTTTCAAATGTTTCCTCAGCCTCAGATCTGTGATGTTCCTCTTTGTGGTGATCTCACTGAGCACGCCCAGAACGTCAGCACCGGATTTCATCACATTTCTCTGCTTTTTAAACTCACACTGTTCATATCAACTGGTGTTCAGGCAGAACAACATAGAGACACAAAGAAAGTCAACCATGAGCAGTTTTTCCATATTTGTAGTTTGATAGAAGAGATATGGCTATGTAGCGGCGCAGAAAAAATTTATTCACACGTCATTTACACAATGTCAACAACAGAAGACTTGTCCATCCAGCTTTACATGTTTGAGCCAGAGTCTGACCCAGCGGAGCGAGATGTAAATGAAGATGATGAACCTGCAGAACCCTAACAAGTGAGCTAACGCAAGCACCGAGCTAACGCTAGAGCCAAGCTAACGTCACGAAATGCATTTTAATACAGTCTTTTCGGAGACAAAAATGGCAAAATGAAATGACTATCATCACACTTTTTAGCGTTATTTACAGCTTACCGAAGTGCTCTGTTCGTCGTCTCCAAAGATAGAAGGAATTGAACCCTCAATCAGACAAAGTCTTTCTGTAAATCCTTCTTTATACTGGTGGAGGTTGCAGAAGCAGTCATCCTTGAAGTGCTGCGCGCACACAAAAATGACCTTACCCACAGATGTGGGTACATTTCTATAAAAAATAAAACTCAACCAGGCACTTTGAAAAGGTTCTGATGCTGGGAGACGTTGTAATGAAGCGTGTGGGTTACTACATCCAACAACCCAACATTTTGACTTATCCTCTCATAACTTCTGCATCCTGGAGCTTGGACTACAAAATAAAAGCGAGAAATAAAAATGGCGGATTGCTCAAAGTGTTGGGCCTGGAGTCGATGTCCTAATTTGGCAGTTCCGCTGATGTTATTGTTCAAAAAATGTAATAGAGAATCGAAAAATCGAAACAGATTGAAAAATATGACCAAAACAGAATATAAAGATATCAACGGAGCACCTGAAGAGACTAATTTGAACTTTTCTGTGTTTCTAAACAATCTAAATATACATCAAAATGCATTTAAGGGCTAAAAAAGTGGATTTAGCATGATATGTCCCCTTTAAACTAAGTTTTTTTTTTCAAAATGAGCTCTGTTTTAAAATAAATATAACAATTTGCCTTTAAACTTGATATGAAATGGTATTTTGTCAATATTCTCTCACCATCCATATGTTTTTAACACAAGTCTAGTTTTTTTTTTTTTATTTTTTTTTTATCACTAATTCATTAAAACAAATGAAATCCAAAGCATCTACTCTGTTAAATGATAAAACAACATCAACAGAAGAAGAAGTTTACCTCCAAGCACGAGCACAAAGAGCAGAGTGAGCTGCAGGAGAAGCATTCTGCTGTAGATCAATGTTTCTAATGTTTCCTCACACTCTGATCTGTGAGTGCACTGAGCAAAAATATCATCTTATATCAGTGATGTCATGAAAAGAGGAAGTGGAGTTTAAATGGGTACAAAAAAAAACCACATTATACAGTGATTCTAATCTAACGTCTCCTTTAAATAATGTGCTACACACACAAGGCCAAACAGGATGAAACAGTTCAACTTTATCAGCAAAAAAGAAAATTACAAAGTCGACTATAGCGAACACAGAACATCACAGCAGAGACACTGACAATAATGAACAGTCACTAATTCCAACAGTCCAAAAATTGTTTTCATTTCCAAAATATAATTTAAAAAAAAAAAAAAAAATGTTTTCAATAAAAACCTTAAACAGATCTGGTTAAAAAAATAAATCAATATAATAATTCTATGAAATAATAAAAATAAAAGTCAGAATGAAGAGAGGAAGAGGAGAGAGAGGAGAAAACACAGACTGCAGAGAGAGAAACATGTTACAGCATCAACATTTACATAGAATCAGTTTAATGCTTTATTTAATGTGAGAGAGAGAAGAAGAGGACCTAAACCAGGGGTTGGTGACCTTTAGGATCAGCCATTGAGTGAAGATGTTACTTTTGTGTGTGATCTGCCTGAAAACAGATGTTGTTATGGAATAAATGTTTTTGTATTTTTCTTTGGCAGCCATTAAAACTTTATTTTAATCCAACGCTTTGACAACAGTCAGAATACAGACACAGTGCACTGTACGTTGATCATAGGTTCCTTTGGATAAACATAACTTAGTTGCACAATCATTTCCTTTGGTTTGTTTATTTATTTCATTCAAGACATTAAAAATATTATTTCTTCTCCACATTGAAAAAAGAAAAAATATGAATGAAAAGGAGCAAAAAGAAGTAAAAACTTATAACATCTGACCCCTCCTTAAAAAAAAGAATAATTACATTAAACAAAGTCAAGCTGCAACAAAGTCATTGTCAACAATACAGTTACACTTCTGTCTCATATCTCTTCTTCAGCATAATACATTTTTTCATGTGCCATATTTACAATATTCACAAAAAAGAAAGAACAAAAAAGGAGAAAAACAAAAACAGAACCATCGTTTTCGTGTTTGCTAAAATCAAATATCTAACATCTCATATTATTTATATTCAAATCTAATTTTTATACTATTTAACATTGTAGTTTTTATATGTTTCTTAAATTTTAGGAGAATGTCTGACTCTTTTATTTCTTTCTGAAGTGCATTTCATAAACAAATTAATGTCACTGTGACAGTTTGTTCCATTGTTTTTCAGTTAAAGCTTTTTTTTTTTTTTTTTTTTAAATAATAGTGATTTTCTCTTTTTTCAAACCTTCATCAGATGTTCTTTGGCAATTTTTTTTATTATTGGCTTTATGCAACATCTGAAGAAAATTATAATCAACAATATCAATAATATTTAGTGACTTACATTTGATAAATAGTGGGTTTGATGGATCTCTATGTCTAATGTTATATATAGTGTTCAGAGCCCTGAACAGTGGCTGTATGTAAGTTTTACAGGTCAAACCTCAAATTTCCACATAGTAAGTTAAATATGGTACAATCATTGTGTTATAAAAAGTGAGTAGAGAAAATTTAATATATTATGATAATTATATAATCAGCCTGTCCAGTTAATTGGTGAATTAATTTTGTTTTTTAACCTTTTGAATGTCCATCCCATTTATTTGTATTGATAAATCAACAGTGTTTCTTTTGTCATTGAATATTATATGTTTTGTTTTGTTAACATTGAGAACTAATTTATTTTGATCAAACCAATGTTTTAATTTTTTGAGTTCTTCATTTATTACTTCCATTGTCTCCTGTATTTCTTTATGTGAGTAAAATAAGGTTGTGTCATCTGCAAATAAAATACTCTGTAATCTTTCTGATGCTTTTGTAAAGTCATTAATATATAATATGAACAGTAATGGCCCAAGTATGGAGCCTTGGGGTACTCCCCGATTTACGTTACACTGGTTCGATTTTGTATCATTTAATTGTACATAATGCTGGTGTAGAAATGTAATGAATTACTTTATTTCTTTTAAATGTACTTAAGCACAAGTAAAATTACTTATTTAGAAATATACTCAAAAAAGTACAAGTACCCATAAAAGCTACTCAATTACAGTAATGTGAGTACTTGTAATCCATTACTTTCACCTCTGCTTAAACATGTTGTACCTGAGACACTGACTGTAACTGAGCTGTGTGAGATTCTAAACTACAACTGCAAAGAAACTGAGGGCTTCATTTGTGGTGTTTTTTTGTTTTGTTTTGTTTTTTCACAATGTGACTCTCACTCTTTGCAGAGATAATTACAGAGATGAAAGCAGACAATGTTAAGTGGAAATTTTCTAGGAGGAACAAACAGAAAAGAAGAAGACAGTGAGAAAAAAAGAAGCTGATAATAGAAAGTAAATTTAGACATATTTACAGCTTATCTTGGGTCAGAGATGAAGAAAGAAGATCTGTGTGGGCATCGTTTTTATAGACTTTAAGAGTAAAGTTGTATTAGTATAAGACATTTTTAACAGTCATTAGTCATAATATTCCAAAAGTAAACTTATTCTATTATAAGAAAAAAATATTTAATATTATTAGAATAAAGTTGTAATTAGACAAAGAAAAAGCCCTGAAAATAAACATTGACAGTCGACAAAAGATCTTGATGTTCTTTTCAAACTTCTGATGATAATGTTATGTTATGGTTTCATTTATTCAAGCAACTGCTCTTCATTAAATCCACTTTGATCTCCTGACAGGTTTCGACTGACAACTGCCAGTCTACATTAGAGGCGTCTGCTGATCGCTTTGATGTTTCCACATTGTTACACTTTGAAAAAAGCTGATCCACCAAACCAAACTGTAAAAAAATGAGCCACAAAAAGAAGAGTCACTGCGTAACAAGAACTTATGAAATGCACACACATCAGTGGAGGCGTGTTACTGCTACAGCTTCTTTTCATGTACAGTTAAAGCTGGTGTAAAATTCCTCTGTCCTCTCCTCACACACTATCTTCTTCACTGCTTCTTTGACTGTTGAAGACATCACTTCTTCTTCCTCTTCCTCCTCTTTTTTTCTGACCTACAGGAAACAATACGGGAGTTTTGATTGATTGTATGTCTTTAAAAGAGGATAGCAGCATATGTCAACAAGGAAGCATTTGTCTCCACCCTCATGGTGTTTCACACCCTTGTTATTTAATCAGAGTTTTAACCCTTTAACACCTGTAATATTAACATCTCTGCATGGGTTTTCTTGCATATTTTGTCCATATAAAATGGTCATAAAAATGTCCTATGATGAAGTTGTTTCCATAACACTTTAGACCTCCAATATATGGCAATTTATCACTATTTATTATTGTTCCAACAGTGTAATACCATTTTGAAATAAAAAAAAAAACACAAAAACAAAATATTTTTTTTTAGTTTTAGTAGGAATAAAAACATTCAGAAGAATATAAAACTATTTACAATAAAAAATAAAAAATAAATGTTTTCCTGGTTATAATTATGCAAAGACTAATTACAGGTGTTTTTGGCCCTAATGGCATTGATGGAACTGAAGGAAGCAGTTCCTGTGTGGCTGCAGACACAGGCCTACATCACTAACACAAACACTTCCCAGGAGTTTTCTTGCAGCAAACTTTGCAGCGCTGTCGACCCAGGCTTCGACATCAAACACGTCTATAAACCTCTGTGGAAGTTTCCTCATCCTTGAAGGTCTTCCAGATTCTATTTTTTGCTACAAATATGAAATAATTTGCTCTTTTTTTGTATCTCCATGTTTGCACGCGCAGCACCCCTTCCCCAGCACCACCCGCAAGCCGAAGCGACTTCTTTTTTTACAAAGGAGGAAACGTGATTACTGTAATGTTTGTAGGTTGTCCATAAAGCACAACATCTTAGCTTATAGAAACATTTAGAGTTTTTCAAATATAGCAAATTTTAACAGTTACGGTCATTTTAATGCACACATACCAGGATGTGTTGCAAGGGTTAAGGATAAGGATGTTTCCACAGAAGCGACAATAAAGGCAGATGCTGTTAATAGAGTTAAAGGACCCCTGTAAATTATGTCTATAAGACCTTTGTAAGACCACACAGTGCTGCAGAGCACAATACCATTTATTAAAAAAAAGTATGAAAACAAACACTTATTCTGATTACAATAAACTTATCCCATCAATATTTTGGGAGAATTCTTTGTGTATCTGTGTTATTGTTATAATGTGTAACAGTTCAACAGCTCAAATATTGCGTAGGTTACAGATCCTTAAATGCTGGGACGTATATGAGTCACTTACCGCGGTGCTGGGCAGGGCCTTGGTGATTCTCTACATTATCATAGATCACTCTGCTGTCCTGCTCATCCTGAGTGCAAACAAAGTACTTCAGAAGTAGAAACTATAGTGATAACAAGTAACAATCCACAATCACAACTCTTTAGTTGTGTAAAATGTGTAAAAATAGTAACAAATGCTACAAAGCATTTCTGAAATTACTTTCTCAAACAGTCCACACAAACTAGATACAACTAATGATACACTTTTTAACTTTAGCACAAAACTCATGACCTTGGTTTTGGTAAAGACTCTAAAGTTAAATCTAGGAAGACCCTGAATTTTAAAGAGTTCATTGATTACATTCTTGGTGTTTTTCAAGTGTGTGTGAGTTGGCCTAAAACTGCAGATAGGAGAGAGTGGGAAACAGTTATGGGACGCAAGCTCAGGCTTGATCACCCTGTAGCTGGTCACCTTTGATGAGGGTGTTTAGTGTTAAAAAGGCAGAAACACCCCTTGATTCAAAGGAACACTACAGATGATGCATCCCAAATTTACATCCTTTCTAAATCTGAAACAGCTCTCACGCCACTCTCCAATGTTGTTGTGTCTTCAGTTGCTACACCACAGGGGTTGCTATGGTTGAATGATGCTGTGCAGCTGACTGCATAGTAGGGGTTGAACAAACTAGTCGACTTTAGTGTTGTCTTGCAAATCTGTCTACGTGATGTCGACTTGTCGCAGTACCTGACTTTAGCCAAAGATGGCGGCACAACACAGCAAACGAGGGTCCTAGTATAAAATCAAGCAATTCTCACTCCTTCCTGGTTTGTGCTCAAACTGCAGCTGGTAGGCAGATACTATGGCTAATATACATGCTAACGTTAGCTGTAGTGGTAACATGTCTGTGTATTAAGCAGATTTGGAAAACAGCAGAGCAGGACACAGGCTTTGTTAGTGGGGGAAGACTGCTGTTGTGCCAAAAGCTGTGACCCATAATAATCTTTGACTGGAGGTGGCGACAGTTCCAACCCCTGTGGCTTCTCGGCGAACATTAAAATGTAAATAGCTCCAAAGAGGTTTGACAACACCGGCTTTGGTGAAGGAAGCCGAAGCTACTTTAAAATCAGCCCAAACAAAGTCTAAATGCCTGGCTTTGAGGAAACCTTGGGGCTTAACAGTTACCATAGGCTCATGGTAGGCGAAGCAGCACTTCCTGGGTTTACTTAGCTTCTATAGCATGTCCCGTATCCCAGGGGCTGGTGGTGTTGTGCCAAAGTCTGTGACTCTTAAGAATCTGTGGCTTCTCGGCAGTAGAGAAGAAGAGTGCTACGTCAACTGAGTAAAACTCTCCGTAGCTATTAACTCACTCAGTGCCCCCGACGAGATATCTCGTCATTTCAAATCCGAACGCTCAGCACCATTTACGAGAAACTCGTCATTTGCGTTTTTTCACGGGGATTACTAGAAAACACCCTGGCGGAGGTCACTCATCAATATCTAAGCTGTGGGATGTTGGAGTGACCAACTATGCCCTGACGATGGCAGCAGTGCACCTTGAGATGAGAGATTAGCCACTGATGCTATGATTAGCTGGGTGGGAGAAGAAGGAACGATTGAGAATATGGCGCTACAAAGTGATATTGTGACGTATCCAGCAGCTCACAGCTCCACATACTAACACAGAACATGTGTGGACCTGAGTAGATTATTGATAATGTTGTGATTGTGAGATAAAACCATCAACTAACCGGGCTAAACGGGTCATTGCTGCGTGTCGGGAGGAAGAGGAAGTTACGTCTGTGTACAGACTGACTGGACGGAACGTTGGAGGAAAGCCAAAATACAGTAAGAAATCCATTCAACTCTGACATAGACAGCAAAATAATAATAATTTTGCCATCAAAAGCCCGGTCTCAGTGTTTTTTTTTTTAATGTTTTATATAAGGAAACAATGTTCAGATGTTAGAGTTGTCACTAAAGCAAAAAAAAAAAAGCTTTAAAGTCACTGAGGATTTTTTTACAAAAAGGCTGTTTTCTCAGCTTTTTGCTCTGAAACTGAAGATTTGTGTAAAACTTGCTCTATTCAACGTCTGATTACAAAAGAACGGAACGAGCCAGAAACAAATGGGTTTTTTTTCATGACAGTAGAGGCTTCAATCTTTCAGAATCTGGTGTCATATTTCAGATAGTCATAGTAGAAAATATTCTGTGGGTCTTTAAAATCAGTCAAAATGCTCAAAAACGGCTGGCACTGAGGGGGTAGAAAATTTGAAAATCGCTGGCACTGAATGAGTTAAGGAGCTATTTACACACCCTTAAACATGACGCTCTGGTGGGTGAAGTAAATGCAGACTGGAGAAGAAATACAAACATGTTTAAGGGGGAGTAAATGTTCGCCAAGAAGCCACAGGGATTGGAACTGTTGCCACCTGCTGTCATAGATTTATTTGGGTCACGGATTTTGGCACAACACCGGCACTCGGCTGCCACTCGGCTCGACTTCGGCTCTTGGTGACATCATCGACTAGTCGATGTCGACTTGACTAGTATGCACATAAATTTGACCTTTAAAATTTTGAAGTTGTTCAAACCCTACTGTATAGTAGAGAAGAAGGAGAAAGTTCAGTCACAAGTCTGCTGCCTCTTTTAATATTCCTAACCACGCACATAACAAATTGACAACTAGGATGGCGAGTGTTTTGCCTTTACCTGCGTTATTTCTTGCATCTGCCGGACAACCCACAATTCCTTTTCACCAACTACCTGCTTGCTATTCACATGGAGGGAGACGAGTGGGCCAACAAGAGGAAACGTGCGCTCCTACTGCACTGCTTGGGCGCCGAAGGACAACATATCTTCTACATGCTCACGGATGGTGGTACGAGCTATCAGTCCACCTTGACCGTGTTGTGTACACACTTCAGACCCGCAATAAATGTCGTGGTGGAGAAACAACAAGTGCAGAGGCCGCATGAGACTGTTGCTGAGTATGTTGACACGCTACGAGAGCTGGCGGTGACGTGTGCGTTTACTGAGAATACTGATGAGATGATCCAGGACCAACTCATTGAGCATGCCAGCAGCCCAAGAATACGGGAGAAGCTGTTGGTGCAAACAGAGGGAAATATGGATGGATTTAGCAGTTAATATGGAAGCTGCGATCATGCATGTACGGACTCTTTCAGCTGAGTCCCAATCTCCTGTGCACGTCGTGCAAGCGAAGCCAAGAAAGTAGGATGGTCGTACATGGAATGCATCTCATCTCTCTCTGGTCCCAGACAGCTCAAAGAACATCATTAAAACCATGACTGCTGCCCCAGCCCCTGAGCCAGAACTTGCACCACCACTGTTTGATAACGTGCCTAGACCCACGAGGTTCAGAAATAAGCCTGCTTGGCTTAACGATTACAAACATTATTTGTTCTCATGGCCTTTGGGGGGAATATTGAAATAGAAAATGATGTAAAAAAAAAAGGGAAAAACATTCCAGACAATGTGAAATGACTTTGTCATGATGTGAATTACAAGTGGAAGAGATACTGTAATTGTAGTTGTAAGATTATGTTGCTACTTTATAATTATTTTGTACTACTGAGTAATGTTGTTAATATTAACAAGTGATTGCAGTGAAAAAACAATTATGAAGATTGAAGTTAACACTAATTTACAGTCAGTCTTATTTGATTTCAGGTATTGATTATTTCCTAGTTATCAGTAACATTCATAAACAAAGGGGAAATATGTTGTGTCTTCAGTTGCTACACCACAGGGGTCGCTGTGGTTGAATGATGCTGTGTTGCTGACTGTATAGCAGAGAAGAAGAAGAAAGTAAAAAGTTCATGTTTTCATACACGAGTCTGCTGTCTCTTTTAATATTCCTAACCACGTACATAACACCTGTGTTTAATAATTCAGATTCTTTTCTTTAGGTCTAAACCTAGATCAGTCACATATCAACCACTCTGTGTATTGGGAAACAATCACTGGTTACTTTTGCTGCTGTTGGACCACATTTGAGAACCTAAATAGTTCCTGAGAGCTGACGTGTGTTTAGTAAGAAGCTGGTTGGTTATAAATATACTCACAGGAACACAATCTTGATCTTGAGCATCTGTAACAAAAAAAAAGACATTTCTGTCATTGGAATTGAATCAAAAACTGGTTATTGATGTTATAACTAAAGTCGTACAGTGTTGATATGATTCTCAGCAGCAAACAAACAGAAAAGAAGAGTTTATCCTTTCATAGTTTGTCCTCTCTGAGTCACAGACCTTTATGTTCTGTTGTCATAGGTTTTTAACTAAATCTTTGTAGAGATACACACCTTCTGCTGCTCCAGTCCTCCTCCTGTATTTAATCTGAACAGTAGTAACAATAACAACCAGGATGATCAGCAGGCAAATCTTTGCAATGTTGAGGATGAAGATGATCTTGTTTGGAGTCGAATCAGACGTTAAATCAACTGGAGCTGAAAACAATGAAGAACATATAAAGACAGTGTTTACATGTTAAAGGTGAGATTTGATTGGTCGTCCTACCTGTAGACACAAGTGTGTAGTCAGCAGAAATCTTCACTTCATTGTTTATAACAAACTGGCAGGTGTATCTTCTGCTGTGGTTAATCTGATGTGTTATCATCAGATCAGAAACACATTTCTTCTGTTTAATATAATAGACTTCATCATCATCTTGCTTCATTTCATCTCTCTCCTCATCCAGCCATCTCAGGATGCCTTTTACACAACTGATGTATCCGACCACCCACAGAGAGCACGTCAGTGTGACTCCTCCCACTGGATCAGTGCTTTGATTTGCTGAGACTGAGGAAAATGTGAAAGTATGCAAATAATTAAATGAACAGTGATATTTGTGGTCAGTACCAGGGTTGTAGTCAATTACATTTTTTAGGTACAATTACTGTAAGTTTTTATTACCCATGTTCAATTACAATTCATTTACAAATACAGTGTCAAGCATTTTTCCAATTACAATGGAATTACATTTATTTTTTATCCTCATAAAGTCAATTACAATTATGTTCTCAATGACTAAAGTTCAATTACAATTAATCACAATTACTGATCCTGTAATAAATAAGTTAATAAAAGTTAACCTTCCTCTTGTGTTAGCTTCCTGTTAGCATCTCTAATGATAACTGGTTTAGGACCAGTTATTGGCACATCTAAAAAAGCAGTGAACCAGTGCAACCACAACATACAAATACCAGAATTACAAATATATTATGAATTATATAAATAGAATTATAAATACATTCATATATATCAGAATTACAGATATACAGTATTATGAATAGATTATATAAATAGAATTCTGAATACATTTAACAATACCAGAACCACAGATATACTTATAAATCCCAGAAATGTATTTACACATATGTACATATACACATAACACATATATATAGATTTTTACAATAAATTAGAGAGTAGTGTGTTGTCATGGTTGTAAATGTTGTCAATTACAATTACAGTGGCCAGGAATTTTTCCAATTACAAATAAATTCCAATTATTTATTATCCTCAGAAAGTCAATTACAATTACGTTCTCAATTACTAAATTCCAATTACAAAGAATGAAAATGACTGAGTCTGAAATAAATAAGCTACTAAAAGTTAACCTTCCTCTTGTGTTAGCTTTCTGTTAGCATCTCTAATGATAACTGGTCCTAAATCAGCTGTAAAATACACTAAAAACAAATATCTATCATCTCATTTATTTCATATCTATTGGTTACCTTGTTAGGTTTTATAATCAATGAAAATATAGGTTTTAATATTTTTAGTGTGGGCGTCTGAGACTTTTATGTGTCAGTTTACCTTTAGATTTATATATTTTTTAATGGTAAAATGTGGTAAAGCTTGATATGAAACATATTTTAATAAATGTTAACTACATATGTGTAGAACTGTACATAGAACTGTAACATGGTTCCCCAGTTTTGTGTTAAATTATAATTGATCATTTTTATTGATTTTTCATGGCAATTACAAATACAAAGTCAATTATCTGAACTCAACTACAATGTAATTACAATTACAACAGCAACATTTTTTTTAAAATTACATCTATAATTATGCCATATTTGTAATTAATGATCAATTATGCAATTACAACTATAAATGACCCCAACCCTGGCCAGAACTGATGGTCTTTAAAGCTGCAGTATGTAAGTTTTTTTTATGGCGTCATTTGGTCAAAAATCTATAATCATCATAGAACACTTTGGATTACAATATGCTCAGAGTAGACAGTGAATCTCTGCTCTTTCTCCTGGCTGTAAATGAGCTTCAGAAATACAGGAGCTTGACGCTGAGAAAGGGAGGGGGGAGAGGGGAGTGTCTCACTATTCAACATACTGCAGCTTTAACATCTACTGCTTTGCCCAGGCTGAGGGAGGGATGACAGGTTGACAAAAGAGACACATTTTGGTCATTTTGATGATAACTGAGACACCATCTCCCCTCATCCCCTCTTAAATGGCCTACAGGGCGGGGCTGGAATGCCTTGTGATTAAATCGGCCAATCACGTCTTACACCAGCTTCACTCTTTGTTCTGGGCCCATCTCAGCAGCTCAAGAAGAAAAATGTAGGACTCTCAAATGTCTGGACATAATTTCTTCTGCTACGCCACCTGCGTGAGGGCTTAGTTTCAGGAACAAACAGAAACAGGACTGCTAAATCTTTACTTGTGACTAAAACTTAAAAAATAACTACTCTTGTCATCTGTCCTAGAGCTGTTCAACTAAAGAATTAGTGAGAAAATAGAGGAAAAACCCTCCCTAATTACCATGAAAGTTCTATAAAATTATCAATTATAATTTAACATTTGTTACAGTTCTATGTACAGTTCTACACATATGTAGTAAACAATATGTTTCATATCAAGCTTTAGCACATTTTACCATTTTAAAAAAGAGGTATAGTAACACAGAAAAGTCTCAGACGCCCACACCAAAAATAATAAAACCTATGATATCATTGATTAGGAAGTAGAGGAAAAAGCCTACATTGGAGTGTGTTGAACTGGTGGAGTTTCTACATGTGATTCCTCAAAGCTTCAGTCATAGATCATATTTATCTGTTTGGGTCTGAATGTGACTTTCTCTGCATTGTTCATTGTTGTAGTAAATTTATGAACAGCTGCAAAAATGTCATGTTACTCACTTGTTAAAATGTTTAGATACACTTTAGTGTCGGGTTCATTTGTGTTCCCATAGTAACATTTGTAAACTCCTGCGTCCTTAGAGGAGATGTTTGTGATGGTCAAAGAACATCTACGGCCCAGACTCAGTTTATCAGCTTGAGGTGAATCTTCATTAATCTGTCCATCACTAACAATGGTATCAGTAGTAAATCTGTCTCTGTCGTACAGCCATTTAATGCTAGAACATGATGTTTCAGATGAATCCACACTGTTACAGGGCATGATGACCTCATCTCCAGGTCTGTGAAAGATAAAGATGTAGTCACTGCTGCCTGCTGCAAAGAAACACAGAGCAGTCGTTATAAAGTTATAAAATAAAACAGGGATGGGGTCAATTATAATTGTAATTTTACTTTAAAAAATCTGTTGCTGACGTAATTGTAATTAATTCGTAATTGAGTTTAGATAATTGACTTTGTAATTGTAATTGCCATGAAAAATTGATAAAAATGATCAATTATAATTTAACACAAAACTGGGGAACCATGTTACAGTTCTATGTACAGTTCTACACATATGTAGTTAACAATTATTAAAATATGTTTCATATCAAGCTTTACCACATTTTACCATTAAAAAATACATAAATCTAAAGGTAAACTGACACATAAAAGTCTCAGACGCCCACACCAAAAATATTAAAACCTATATTTTCATTGATTATAAAACCTAACAAGGTAACCAATAGATATGAAATAAATGAGATGATAGATAATTGTTTTTAATGTATCTTACAGCTGATTTAGGACCAGTTATCATTAGAGATGCTAACAGAAAGCTAACACAAGAGGAAGGTTAACTTTTATTAGCTTATTTATTTCAGACTCAGTCATTTTGATTCTTTGTAATTGGAATTTAGTCATTGAGAACGTAATTGTAATTGACTTTCTGAGGATAATAAATAATTGGAATTTATTTGTAATTGGAAAAATTGCTGGCCTTTTATTTATATAATCTATTATAATATATCTATAATTCTGATATTTATGAATGTATTTATATTTCTATTTATATAATTCATAATATATTTGTAATTCTGGTATTTTTGCACTATGTTGTGGTTGCACTGGTTCACTGCTTTTTTAGATGTGCCAATTCACACCTGTTTTACAGTCTCTGCATTTATAAATGTGATCGATTATGTAAAACATCTATACTATATATCTCACAAGTCTCATAGTTTTTTATTGAATCATGTGACCCCCTCTGATCATGTGACCTAATCGCAGGTGTGTCAGAGCTGTTTCCTAAGTCTGATGAAGGGCTAAGGCCTGAAACGTTACTTTTGCTGTTGAGAAAGACATTTTTGGTGAGCATTACAGCTGTGCAGATCTATCACATTTCTTTCAAATGTTTCCTCAGCCTCAGATCTGTGATGTTCCTCTTTGTGGTGATCTCACTGAGCACGCCCAGAACGTCAGCACCGGATTTCATCACATTTCTCGGCTTTTTAAACTCACACTGTTCAACTATCAACTGGTGTTCAGGCAGAACAACATAGAAACACAAAGAAAGTCAACCATAAGCAGTTTTTCCAATTACAATTCAATTACAATTATTATTTATCCTAAGAAAGTCATTTACAATTACAACTCAATTATGATTACAGCGACCAGCATTTTTTCATCATTTTTAAAATCATATTTCCTCTTACACACAATACCTTCAGATTAATCTCTGTAAGTTTTTAAAATACATTATTTCATTTGATTTCCACAAATGTAAAAACTGAAAGTTTTTCATAAACTAAAAGAAGAAGAAGAGGAAGCTCCAAATAAAAAACCTTCTTAACATAAATTTATAATTTTCATTCTGTGGCCCTAAATTAGGTCCATACTCCTTCATTGTGTTCTCCTAATCATTTTCTACTGTTTGTTCAAAGAAATAAACTCATTTGATCAAAGTAATCACAACTTGAGTAGATTCAATTTTCTAACTTAAAACTGATGTATTTCAGGTTTTTGGGTCCATTATTATCTGACTGAAATAAAACTAACTTTAAAGGGGACATATCATGATTTTAAATCCTTCCTTTTTACATATAAATCATACAGTTGTGGTCTATATAAAGCGGAACTGCAATGCTTGAGTCTGAATTCCTCATTATTATAGCTCCCTAGACCCCTTTTCTACCCTTTTCTGATGTGCTTCTCAGAGCGACTCATTTTGGTGCGGTCTCTTTAAATGCAAACCTCGCCCCCTCTCCAGGTTCAACTCCACCCTGCTCGGCCATTTCAAGTTCAAGTTCAAGTTCAAGTTCAAGGTTCTTTATTGTCAAATATGCCCCATGTTAAACATACAGCACAGATGAAATTGCAATCCCCCCCCAACCCCCAGTGCAAACCTGCAGTGCATAAAAAGAGCACTTAAAATACAAAAACACACAACAAACACACAAAAAAAACAACTAGCAATACTATACAACAAATAACTTAACTAAAGACATTCGGACAACAAATAACGAACAACAGACAATCGACAGACAAGACAATTTTTGTAGTTTGATCGAAGAGATATGGCTATGTAGCGGCGCAGAAAAAGTTTATTCACACGTTATTTACACAATGTCAACAACAGAAGACTTGTCCATCCAGCTTTACATGTTTGAGCCAGAGTCTGACCCAGCGGAGCGAGATGTAAATGAAGATGATGAACCTGCAGAACCCTAGCAAGTGAGCTAACACAAGCACCGAGCTAACGCTAGCGCCAAGCTAACGTCACAAAATGCATTTTAATACAGTCTTTTCGGAGACAAAAACGGCAAAATGAAATGACTAATGAAAACTTTAGACTTAAATTAAACCACGTAGGCCATATCATCAAGGATCTAAAACGAGCACACAGCGCTAACTTATGAAGACGGTGCAACTGCTAATGCTAACAAAACAATGACAGGGACGTCTTATCATCACACTTTTTAGCGTTATTTACAGCTTACCAAAGTGCTCTGTTCGTCGTCTCCAAAGATAGAAGGAATTGAACCCTCAATCAGACAAAGTCTTTCAGCAAATCCTTCTTCATACTGGCGGAGGTTGCAGAAGCAGTCATCCTTGAAGTGCTGCGCGCACACAAAAATGACCTTACCCACAGATGTGGGTACATTTCTATAAAAAATAAAACTCAAACATCACAACTGCTTTAAAAACCCACTAATTGCCTCCACACTGACTGCATGGTGGAAAGCCCTGGACATCACAAATATCCAATTAAAAACTAGTATACTGTCTCCAATCTGGCACAACCCCGACTTTAAAAATAAAAAAACACCACTCTATCTGAAGACATGGGAAGAGAGTGAAATCACTCATCTCCAAGACCTTTTTGAAAATGACAAGATCAGGTCATATAACAATCTAACCCAAGCATTCGATATAAATAAAAGTAACTTTCTACAGTACTTACAAGTAACAGAGACAATAAAGAAAACTACTCCACTAGACTTAACTACTTTACAACCTCCAGAACTGGCTATATATATATGAAAAAAATCTCAACAAAATCAAAAAAACTCTCAAAAATATACAGAGCGCTCTCACACTAACTGTAATTACTTACCAATCGCGAAGTGGGAGGCTAAACTCTCAATCACCCCGAGCACTGATTTCTGGGCAGAAATTTGTTGTAATACTTTTAAGATGACAAAAAACACAAACCTTCAGCTAATTCAATACAAGGTCCTCCACAGATCCCACATTACCCAACAGAAAATGCATAAAATGGGCTTCTCAGCAACAGACTTCTGCTCTCAGTGCACCCAGAATACAGCGGATTCCTATCTACATGCCTTATGGCTTTGCTCCCCAGTTCAACACTTTTCGATTCTAATCACTGAAAAACTGTCCTCCATTTTGGACTGCAGGATTCCTTTATCTCCAAATCTTTGTTTGATTGGAGACCTGACAATGCTTCAACCTCCAGCAAACCAATCACAATCAATCCTTGTGGCACTAGCCATAGCAAAAAAAACAATATTACTAAATTGGATGGCTGGGGTGGGTTGCCGGGGTGCCTTGTTGCCTCAGCACGGGTGTGCATTCCTTCTGGGTGTTCACGAGGTCCCGGGGCTGTTTGATTTGGCGCTGTTGCCCCTTGTATGCGCATCTGGTTGGTCTCTGGGGCTGGGGCCCTGCGTGCTCCCCTGCCGCTCCTTCTCCTTGCTCCCTGTCCCCCTGTCTCGTCCTCCCCCCCTCCTCCTCCTTTGCTCTTGCGCCCGCCATCCTGTTGGGTTGGGTTTGGGGGGCTCCCGTTGGCCTGGGGCACTGGTGGGGGAGCTGTGGCTCCCGCCTGGGGGGCGGGCGGTGCCGTGCCGGGTGGGTTGGCTGGGGGGTGGTCTCGTTGGGGGGCCTGGGGTCGTGGGGTCCTTGGCTCCGGTCCGGGGGGATCCGGGGTGGGGGTGGCTTTGGGGGTGGCTGCTGCCCGGGGTCGGCGATTGCCTCCTGGGTCGCTGGGTGGCGGGGTGTGGCTATGGGTTGCTCCGTCGGCCCTTGCGGGTCCTGGGCTTGGCTCCCTGGGGCGCACCTTTGCCAGGGATGTCGCTTGTGCGACGAGCCAGGCGGGGCCCCCTCCGGGGCTTTTTGTATGACCGCAGTGGCCGGGGTGTGGCCGTTACGGCTAGAGGGGTGGGGGGGGGGTGCTATGGGGCCTCCCCGGGGGTCGTATTGGGTGGGTGTGCGGGGGTGCGGCGCGTGGTTCTTGGCCTGGTGAATCCGCGTCGGGATTGGCTGGTCTGCTGGCTGGGTGCACCGGCGCCGTGGGCGCGATTCCGGGGCGGGGGTGCCCCGGGGGCGGATCCTTGATCTACGTGTCCGGGGGAGTGCTCTCCTGCCATCTGCCCGGGGACCGGCCGCGGCTCGTGGCGGCGCTGCGCAGCCTTGGGCGGGGCGGGGCTGGTGGCCTCGGGCCCGCTGTCGTCCGGGGTGTACTGGCGTCGGGGGGGTGTCTCGTGCCTGTGCGTGGGTCTTCGGGGATTGCCTCCGTGGGGGGGGGGGCTCTATTGGCGCCGTTGGTGTGGGGGGGCGGTTCCGGGCTGGGGGTGCTTCGGTACTCTGGCTTGCCGGTCCGTGGCTGGCATCCTCTCTCGTCGGGGGGGCCGGGGCCACCTCCCGGTGGAGAGTGTTGTATCGTGGCGCCGGGTGGGCCTGTGCTGGCCCTGGTGCGGGCACGGGCCTCCCCCCTGCTCGGCCGCTCCCCTTGGCGGCCGGGTGGCGTTGCTCCGGGCAGGCGGGCGGCGGGGGTCGCCCCCTGGGGCACCGGGGGATGGGGGGTCTCACCGTGCTCCGCGGGGCCGGCGCGGTCTGGGGGGTGCCGTGGGGGGGGGTTTCCGGCTGTGCTGCTCTGGGGCCCGCAGTGCCACTTGCCCGTCTGCGCCATCTACCCTCTCGCGTGGCCCGCCATGCAGACGGGCCCGGCTCACACCGGACAGGTCTCCTACATGTTCACTTCACCCCACTCCCAGCTGGTCTGGCTCACTCACAAAATGCACCACACACCCATACCCAACCCTTGGGGGGCTGGATGGTGGGGCTGGGGGTGGAGGGGGCCACCACCTGTGTTACTATGTAGTGGTGTGGGGGCGGCACTCCCACCTCTAGTTGCCCTACTAATCCCTCCAATTTTAATCACATCTCAACATGCCACCCCCCGGAGGGTGTATCATCATTTACACCCTCCGGCCTATTACACCACATACACACAAATCCAAAGAGGCTGGATGGGGAGCACCGCTCCCCTCCATCCCCCTTCTTTTAATTACACCCCATACATTCACCAAACACACACATTCACACAGGGGATCGGGAAGTGCCTCTCCATTGGGGAATGGAGAGGCACCATAACAGGGTGGTGGGTTGGTACACATAATTGGGTCTCTCCGGTGGGGGCCTGGCCTTGGGATCGGTGGCGTGGTGCGCTGGGTCCTTGGCTCCTTGGGGCCTTCTCGGGTGTGTATGGGGGGCAATGGCTGCCTCTCGGCTTGGGATCTTGGGGGCGTTTGGGGGGCTGCTTGGCCGTGGGGTGGTCGCCGGGGGCCCCTAGATTTCCCGCTCTTTCTGCTGGCCCGACTGCTTCTTCGGGCCCGGGGGCGGCTCATGGGTTTTGCAGTAGCAGTTCTTGGAATTACATTTGTCATGGACGCACTGGCCTCGGGCTGTGGGATAACACTCATACTGGGCTCAACCATAGACACGTTGTTCCCAAATACCTGTTTTATGTAACTTCCACTCACTTCCTCCTCTGCTCACAGCCACCACCATTATTCCTAAGCCGCACACTGGTCACCAGACTGGCTTGATAACACAACAATAAGCACAATATACACAACCACAATTTCACATCGCATCACTTGAAACTTATTGACTATTCCCCACCCATTCGTTTTCCTATCTTGTATCCCTCCTCCCTGTTAACTCCCCCCACCCCACCCCCCTCACCCTGGTGTAACACTGCCCTTTACATCCTACCTTTAATAAAGTATTTACCCTTCCGTAGGGAGGGCTGGTGATGGTCACAATTATGCAATGAAATAAATTCATTTATTTAATTGCAATAATAAAATATGCATTGCTGTTAAAAGATTGCACTTCTTGTAGTGTTAACCTTCAACAGCATGTGCAGACAAGGTGAAAACAAAAAAAAAAAAATTATAAAACTCAACCAGGCACTTTGAAAAGGTTCTGATGCTGGGAGACGTTGTAATGAAGCGTGTGGGTTACTACATCCAACAACCAAACATTTTGATTTATCCTCTCGTAACTTCTGCATCCTGGAGCTTCACTACAAAATAAAAGCGAGAAATAAAAATGGAGGATTGCTTGAAGTGTTGAGCCTGGAGTCGATGTCCTAATTTGGCAGTTCCGCTGATGTTATTGTTCAAAAAACGTAATAGAGAATCAAAAAATCGAAACAGATTGAAAAATATGACCAAAACAGAATATAAAGATATCAACGGAGCACCTGAAGAGACTAATTTGAACTTTTCTGTGCTTCTAAACAATCTAAATAGACATCAAAATACATTTAAGGGCTAAAAAAGTGGATTTAGCATGATATGTCCCCTTTAAACTAAGTTTTTTTTTTCAAAATGAGCTCTGTTTTAAAATAAATATAACAATTTGCCTTTAAACTTGATATGAAATGGTATTTTGTCAATATTCTCTAACCATCCATATGTTTTTAACACAGGTTTATTTTTTTAGTGATATTTTTTTTATCACTAAATCATTCAAACAAATGAAATCCAAAGCATCTACTCTGTTAAATGATAAAACAACATCAACAGAAGAAGAAGTTTACCTCCAAGCACGAGCACAAAGAGCAGAGTGAGCTGCAGGAGAAGCATTCTGCTGTAGATCAATGTTTCTAATGTTTCCTCACACTCTGATCTGTGAGTGCACTGAGCAAAAATATCATCTTATATCAGTGATGTCATAAAAAGAGGAAGAGGAGTTTAAATGGGTATAAAAAAAAAAAAAAAACACATTATACAGTGATTCTAAACTAACGTCTCCTTTAAATAATGTGCTACACACACAAGGCCAAACAGGATGAAACAGTTCAACTTTATCACCAAAAAAGGAAATTACAAAGTCGACTATAGCGAACACAGAACATCACAGCAGAGACACTGACAATAATGAACAGTCACATTATTCCAACAGTCCAAAAATTGTTTTAATTTCCAAAATATAATAAAAAAAAAAAAATGTTTTAATAAAAACCTTAAACAGATCTGGTTAAAAAATAAATCAATATAATAATTCTATGAAATGAAATTAATATAAATAAAAGTCAGAATGAAGAGAGGAAGAGGAGAGAGAGGAGAAAACACAGACTGCAGAGAGAGAAACATGTTACAGCATCAACATTTACATAGAATCAGTTTAATGCTTTATTTAATGTGAGAGAGAGAAGAAGAGGACCTAAACCAGGGGTTGGTGACCTTTAGGATCAGCCATTGAGTGAAGATGTTACTTTTGTGTGTGATCTGCCTGAAAACAGATGTTGTTGTGGAATAAATGTTTTTCCAGATGCAGCAAAAAAAAAAAAACCAAGTCAGCCAGAAAACTTTCTTTTAATGCAACGCTTTGACAACAGTCAGAATACAGACACAGTGCACTGTACGTTGATCATAGGTTCCTTTGGATAAACACAGCTTAGTTCAGGCCAGTGCAGAGACCTCCAAAGGAGCTGGTGCTCAAATAAAAAGGGGACATATTACCAGTACACATCATGGAATCTTGGCCAGTATTAGACAGTTTCATATATATAACAAAAGTAGTAGGCATGAAAAATGAAAGATATTTTATTTGAACAGAATATATAAAACAAACAACGTGTCGCACATATTTTAAACAAAATGTTTTCATTCAAAATGAAGTGAGAGCTCCTTTGATTCTAATATTATCTATGGCTAAGATCTTACTGGCACTGCTGGGCTGAGGAGATGATGGAAAGATTGTGGACTGGGGAGGGTCATGACAAGGAAAGAAAAAACAAATGTACATGAGCACACTGTTGGTATTTTAATATACTGTAATAAACCATTAACACCAAATGCTTTGCCAGACTTACAGTAGTACATTCTTAACACTAGCAGCAAACTGGAACATGGAACTGCAGACATAAAATAAGAACAGAGCAGATTAAATACATGTTTTGCCCTAATAAAGATATATTAACATTCCTAATCAGCCTCTATTGATCACCTCAATTTATGATCCAACTTTATACGTTTCATCACCTGTATACAGTTTATTTTTTCCCTCTTCTCTTGTTTTCCTGCCTTTTCTATTCTTTTTCCTTCGTGGTCTTCTTTACTCAAAATATTTACAACTATTTACAACTATACTTCTTCATTTTTAACATTTTTATAAAGTATTTTTCCAGTGCCTTCTACTCTGACCTTTTCTTTGTGGTTTGTTCTCCATTCTCTGATCCACTGATATACAATGTAAACAATGAATAAATCCTTAGTGTATCTTCATCTCAAAACAACCTTGAAAAACTATGTATTGTTGTTCTTATGTTTGCTATTTTTAACCCAGCTGGTTAGTGATCCACTACCCTTAGCTGCCTCACGCTGCTCCTTCTTTTTTTACTTTAGAATTATTGCTTTTTCAAAAGATCTCTTCTGTAACATTTCACAGGAAATTACATTACACTTTTATACTAAACACTAACGTTTTTAACTAAACATGAAGTACACTTTTCCATGTTGGGACAAGTTATAAATAGTTCAAGTTTTAATAAAAAATAAAATTCCTTTAGATTTTCAGATAAATCTTGTTAAATTTGTAACACAGTGGTTTGACCTGGACTCATTAGCGAGTCTCATTATAATGATAAATTTCCCATAAATAGAGAGATAGAAGTAGTCACATTATGTTTTCTGGTTGGTTTCCAGGCTAAACCAACAGTTTGCTCCATTAGACAGGCTGAACCTGTCTGAGGTGAACAGCAGTGCAGACAGAAGCACTTTTCTCTGATGCTGTCATTGTCAACAATACAGTTACACTTCTGTCTCATATCTATCTATCTATCTATCTATCTATCTATCTATAAAAGCAAAGAAGGTCTGCGTGAGTGTGTGTGTGGAGTGAATTTCTCCCCAACACAGTGTTTGTTGGACGTCAAACTTCATGAATGGCTTCCAAATACCCCAAGTTTTAGCATCCTTAAATTTGGAGTAATTTGGTCATTTCCAAATGTTTATTTTAATTTTATTTCAGCTTGACGGCAGATTCAAGTTCACCCAGAAGTGAAACCTATTCAGTTTTTGACCTCAGTGTGTGAGGGGGCTCTAGCGCACCATCTATATCTATTTCACTGTACAGCTCCTCGAGAGTCACGTGTGCGGCCAGAGCCAATCGCTGCGCACACAGTCAAGCAGACACGGACTGGAAACACACAAGTGAGAGAGGAAAATAGGTTAGACCGGGGAAGGGGGAGGGGCATCTGAGCAGCCACGCTCACACTGATATATTGGCAAAGCTCTCAAGTCTCACTTATTGGGCCTAATGTGAGTCACTGGTGTGCGTGCATGTGCGCGGCTAAAGCGCGTGCGTGTGTGCGAGTCACACACACACACACACACACTTAACTGCTGTGTATAAATGGGGAGGCTTAGCTTCAGCTCAGTGCTGGGACATTTTCTACAATGGTTGCTCACTTGTTTTCTGAGCTTGGTTTCATGCTAGTAATTCCTGGATTCTATAACAAGTGTTTCTTCCCTGCTTTTGGACATTCTTCTTGTTTTAGCCCAGCTCTGTGTGCTTGGTTTGCCTTTTTGTGTTTTTGATTATTTTTTGATTATAATTATTGGGTTAATGCACCTGAGCTCCACCTCCTTTCCTGCATTTGGGTCTTCAGCGACACCTGCACATGACACTAAATTCATTTAACTTCTGCATAGAATAGTTTGTCCAAAGGTGCAGTTATTTTTTTAATAAAACAACAATGAATTCAATTGAATTCAATTATCAGGCTCTAAGTATAGATACATTTATGAACTCTAAAACTGAGAAAATAACCTTGGTGTTGTGCGTTACATTTAATCTGATTGGTCGGCTATAATGTGAAGCATTACATTTAATCTGATGAGTCGGTTATATTGTGATGCATTTGATTGTCTCATTATTTCATTTTTTGTAGTTTCACAATGTCTGTTGATCATTTTAAAACAAAAAAAAAAATAATAACTGACTCAGTAATGGTTCGGTGTAGAAATGTAATGAATTACTTTACTTCTTTTAAATGTACTTAAGTACAAGTACAATTACTGATTTAGAAATATACTCAAAAAAGTACAAGTACCCATAAAAGCTACTCAATTACAGTAATGTGAGTACTTGTAATCCATTACTTTCACCTCTGCTTAAACATGTTGTACCTGAGACACTGACTGTAACTGAGCTGTGTGAGATTTTAATCTACAACTGCAAAGAAACTTAGGACTTCAGTTGTGGTGTTTTTTGTTTTTTTTTTCACAATGTGACTCTCACGCTTTGCAGAGATAATTACAGAGACGAAAGCAATGGAACAAACAGAAAAGAGGAAGTCAGTGAGAAAAAAAGAAGCTGAAAATAGGAAGTACATTGAGACATATTTACACCTTATCTTGGGTCGAAAATGAAGAAAGAGCATCTGTGTGAGCATCGTTTTTTAGACTTTAAGAGTAAAGTTGTATTAGTATAAGACATTTTTAACAGTCATTAAGTCATAATATTCCAAAAGTAAACTTATTCTATTATGAGAAAAAAACTATTTAATATTATTAGAATAAAGTTGTAATTAGACAAAGAAAAAGCCCTGAAAATAAACATTGACAGTCGACAAAATATCTTGATGTTCTTTTCAAACTTCTGATGATAATGTTATGTTATGGTTTCTTTTTTTAAAGCAACTGTTCTTTAATAAATCCACTTTGATCTCCTGACATGTTTCGACTGACAACTGCCAGTCTACATCAGAGGCGTCTGCTGATCGCTTTGATGTTTCCACATTTTTACACTTTGAAAAAAGCTGATCCACCAAACCAAACTGTAAAAAAATGAGCCACAAAAAGAAGAGTCACTGCGTAACAAGAACTTATGAAATGCACACACATCAGTGGAGGCGTGTTACTGCTACAGACCCCGCAAAACGAGCCCCCAGCAACACCCCTCCACGCCCCCCAGAGACCCACCGCCCCGCCACGCCCGACCGCACCCTCTTGATCCCCACACGGCGGCCCAGCCATCAACAGAGGGGCCGGGCCCCCACCCGACAGGCCCAAATGTGTGAAGTTACCCACCACCCTGTTATGGTGCCTCTTCATTCCCCAATGGAGAGGCACTTCCCTATCCCCTGAGTGAATTTTTTTTTTAAAGAGAGAAGTGGCTAATTAAAATAAAAAATAAAAAATTATATATTTTTATTTTATTGTTTGTAATGGTAGAATTATATGCACATTATAATTCTGAGCTCATAGATGTCAATATAGATGCTTATATATGTATATTTCATCTGTACCATTTCTTTTTTGATGCCAGAGCTCTGGATAAAACTTCACAAAAGATATTTTGGTCCATTTTGACCTAATTTAATCAGCCATATAGTGTACGCTCAAAGATTTCCATAACATGTTTAAAAGACTGTGTATCTGAAGCGTTCTCTCTCTCCCTCAGCTGATGAACAAGAATGGAAGCGGAGAGTTTCTGATCTCCACTAGCCACACCTTCACTATGAGCCCA
Organism: Gouania willdenowi; assembly: GCF_900634775.1. NCBI lineage: Eukaryota > Metazoa > Chordata > Actinopteri > Blenniiformes > Gobiesocidae > Gouania > Gouania willdenowi. The sequence goes on from NW_021145258.1 coordinate 2,057,816, forward strand.
GAGTTCATTGACTCCAGGCTTCTGCTGAAGATGAGAAAAATGGCTGAACAACATCTGCAGGTGTCAGTCCAGAAGGCCGTCATCTCTGTACCTGCAGAGTTTGATGAGAGGCAGAGAAAGTCAACCATCAGGGCAGCAAACATTGCAGGTTGTTTAAACCTCTGACATTTAGATCCCACATCTTAGCTGAGATACACTTTGTATATTGGAAATATTCTCTATAAACAAGTTATGGATCCCATTGCTACATCAAGTCCCAAGCTGTTGTCTTTCACTTATGAAAATACCGGAATATAGCAGGACTGTCCTTAATATTCTGTGTGCTGGAGTACCCACCCATCTATCCATCCATCCATCCATCTATCCATCCATCCATCCATCCACTTATCCATCTATATTCTACCGCTTATCCGTAGTCGGGTCATGGGTGCAGCATCAGCATTAGTGATAATTCTCCACGAATCGATACTGTAAGTGCTGCTGCTCATGTCTGTGTAAAGGATCAGCCAATCACTTCACTGGCTCCGCCTTATGTTCTTTGATTGACAGACTGCAGTCATTCTGCTGAAAATCAACATTATGAAATAAAAAGGACATTGTGGAAAATCCATCAACTGTAGCAGCTGTAGTTTTTCTGTGGAATACCTGATGTGGCCCAGCCTCACCCAGACTCTGCCTACTGTGGCCCCCAGGTAATTTCAGTTTGAGACCCCTGCTGCAGATAGATTACATGGGTCATTTAAATGTTAATTATAATAACGGCTTTGATATATAATGTGCTTATATAAATTATTTTGGTGTATGTCAGTGTTTTTGTTTTTATCAGGAGAAAACCATGTTCTCTTGGCAATAATTCACATGATAAAATGTTTATTCTTAGTGTGAAATATCCTTTTTTATTGTTTCTTTAAGACATTATCAATAATAATAATTCTAGTGGGCCTGGAGGGGGAGGACATTGCTGATGCTCCCTTATGTTCTGAAGTACAGTGCACAACTCTGTCACTGACATCCTGAAGCATCGGTAGATGCTGTGACACGATTTCAAGGAATACTATTTCTTGAGTGCAGGTAAATTCTGAGGAGATGATGGAAAGATTGTGGACTGGGGAGGGTCATGACAAGGAAAGAAAAAACAAACGTACATGAGCACACTGTTGGTATTTTAATATACTGTAATAAACCATTATTACCAAATGCTTTGCCAGACTTACAGTAGTACATTCTTAACACTAGCAGCAAACTGGAACATGGAACTGCAGACATAAAATAAGAACAGTGGAGATTAAATACATGTTTTGCCCTAATAAAGATATATTAACATTCCTAATCAGCCTCTATTGATCACCTCAATTTATGATCCAACTTTATGTGTTTCATCACCTGTATACAGTTTATTTTTTCCCTCTTCTCTTGTTCTCCTGCCTTTTCTATTCTTTTTCCTTCGTGGTCTTCTTTACTCAAAATATTTACAACTATTTACAACTATACTTCTTCATTTTTAACATTTTTTTTAAAGTATTTTTCCAGTGCCTTCTACTCTGACCTTTTCTTTGTGGTTTGTTCTCCATTCTCTGATCCACTGATATACAATGTAAACAATGAATAAATCCTTAGTGTATCTTCATCTCAAAACAATTTTGAAAAACTATGTATTGTTGTTCTTATGTTTGCTATTTTTAACCCAGCTGGTTAGTGATCCACTACCCTTAGCTGCCTCACGCTGCTCCTTCTTTTTTTACTTTAGAATTATTGCTTTTTCAAAAGATCTCTTCTGTAACATTTCACAGGAAATTACATTACACTTTTATACTAACGTTTTTAACTAAACATGAAGTACACTTTTCCATGTTGGGACAAGTTATAAATAGCTCAAGTTTTAATAAATAAAAAAAATTCCTTTAGATTTTTGGATAAATCTTGTTAAATTTGTAAAACAGTGGTTTGACCTGGACTCATTAGCGAGTCTCATTATAATTATAAATTTCCCATAAATAGAGAGATAGAAGTAGTCACATTATGTTTTCTGGTTGGTTTCCAGACTAAACCAACAGTTTGCTCCATTAGACAGGCTGAACCTGTCTGAGGTGAGCAGCAGTGCAGACAGAAGCTCTTTTCTCTGATGCTGTCATTGTCAACAATACAGTTACACTTCTGTCTCATATCTATCTATCTATCTATCTATCTATCTATCTATAAAAGCAAAGAAGGTCTGCGTGAGTGTGTGTGTGGAGTGAATTTCTCCCCAACACAGTGTTTGTTGGACGTCAAACTTCATGAATGGCTTCCAAATACCCCAAGTTTTAGCATCCTTAAATTTGGAGTAATTTGGTCATTTCCAAATATTTATTTTTATTTTATTTCAGCTTGACGGCACATTCAAGTTCACCCAGAAGTGAAACCTATTCAGTTTTTGACCTCAGTGTGTGAGGGGGCTCTAGCACACCATCTATATCTATTTCACTGTACAGCTCCTCAAGAGTCACGTGTGCGGCCAGAGCCAATCGCTGCGCACACAGTCAAGCAGACACGGACTGCAAACACACAAGTTAGAGAGGAAAATACGTTAGACCGGAGAAGGGGGAGGGGCATCTGAGCAGCCACGCTCACACTGATATATTGGCAAAGCTCTCAAGTCTCACTTATTGGGCCTAATGTGAGTCACTGGTGTGCGTGCATGTGTGCGAGTCACACACACACACACACTTAACTGATGTGTATAAATGGGAGGCTTAGCTTCAGCTCAGTGCTGGGACATTTTCTACAATGTTTTTTCACTTGTTTTCTGAGCTTGGTTTCATGCTAGTAATTCCTGGATTCTATAACAAGTGTTTCTTCCCTGCTTTTGGACATTCTTCTTGTTTTAGCCCAGCTCTGTGTGCTTGGTTTGCCTTTTTGTGTTTTTGATTATTTTTTGATTATAATTATTGGGTTAATGCACCTGAGCTCCACATCCTTTCCTGCATTTGGGTCTGCAGCGACACCTGCACATGACACTACATTCATTTAAGTTCTGCATAGAATAGTTTGTCCAAATGTGCAGTTATTTTTTTAATAAAACAACAATGAATTCAATTAAATTCAATTATCAGGCTCTAAGTATAGATACATTTATGAACTCTAAAACTGAGAAAATAACCTCCATTCAATGCTGTTTTGGTGTTGTGCGTTACGTTTAATCTGATTGGTCGGCTATAATGTGATGCATTACATTTAATCTGATGAGTCGGTTATATTGTGATGCATTTGATTGTCTCATTATTTCATTTTTTGTAGTTTCACAATGTCTGTTGATCATTTTAAAACAAAAAAAAAAAAAACAACTGACTCAGTAACGGTTGGGTGTAGAAATGTAAGGAATTACTTTACTTCTTTTAAATGTACTTAAGTACAAGTACAATTACTGATTTAGAAATGTACTCAAAAAAGTACAAGTACCCATAAAAGCTACTCAATTACAGTAATGTGAGAACTTGTAATCCATTACTTTCATGAGACGAAAGCAATGGAACAAACAGAAAAGAGGAAGTCAGTGAGAAAAAAAGAAGCTGAAAATAGGAAGTACATTGAGACATATTTACACCTTATCTTGGGTCGGAAATGAAGAAAGAGTATCTGTGTGAGCATCATTTTTTAGACTTTAAGAGTAAAGTTGTATTAGTATAAGACATTTTTAACAGTCATTAAGTCATAATATTCCAAAATTCTATTATGAGAAAAAAACTATTTAATATTGTTAGAATAAAGTTGTAATTAGACAAAGAAAAAGCCCTGAAAATAAACATTGACAGTCGACAAAAGATCTTGATGTTCTTTTCAAACTTCTGATGATAATGTTATGTTATGGTTTCTTTTTTTCAAGCAACTGTTCTTTAATAAATCCACTTTGATCTCCTGACATGTTTCGACTGACAACTGCCAGTCTACATCAGAGGCGTCTGCTGATTGCTTCTAGGTTTCCACATTGTTACACTTTGAAAAAAGCTGATCCACCAAACCAAACTGTAAAAAAATGAGCCACAAAAAGAAGAGTCACTGCGTAACAAGAACTTATGAAATGCACACACATCAGTGGAGGCGTGTTACTGCTACAGCTTCTTTTCATGTACAGTTAAAGCTGGTGTAAAATTCCTCTGTCCTCTCCTCACACACTATCTTCTTCACTGCTTCTTTGACTGTTGAAGACATCACTTCTTCTTCCTCTTCCTCCTCTTTTTTTCTGACCTACAGGAAACAATATGGGAGTTTTGATTGATTGTATGTGTTTAAAAGAGGATAGCAGCATATGTCAACAAGGAAGCATTTGTCTCCACCCTCATGGTGTTTCACACCCTTGTAATTTAATCAGAGTTTTAACCCTTTAACACCTGTAATATTAACATCTCCAAAAACAGGGCATTTTATGGAAACTAATTACAGGCGTTTTTGGCCCTAATGGCATCAATGGAACTGAAGGAAGCAGTTCCTGTGTGGCTGCAGACACAAGGCCTACATCACCAACACAAACACTTCCTAGGAGTTCTCTTGCAGCAAACCTGTCGACCCAGGATGGCAGTGGGATTTTGGAGGCTGGAGCTGTTTTGCATCTCATTCCTGCTCCATGCAGTGTACGACACCATTCCATCACCAACAGAAACCACCAGTTCCCAAGAAAATCAAGAAGGGCCTTCTCCAAGCAGCACAATCATGGGAGATGAGAGTGGACCTCGGCAGAAGACTTATCTAAACCCCAGTTTATACAAACACCACTGAGGCTTGACTTGTTCTTGTGCTCAGAGGAGTAAAAAAAATCATCCTGATAGAACTGACCATCCTATGGGAAGAGGGATGCGAGGAGGCATACGAGAGGAAAGATTCTAACGACCAGGACCTTGTCGAGCAGTGCAGGGACAAGGGTTTGTAGGCCTGGCTATTCCTAGTTGAGGTTGGGTGCAGGGGTTTCAAGGCACAGTCTGTGTGGAAGACACTCAGCTCTGGGAGTAAGACGACTGTCCACAGGGTGGGTGAGGCAGCAGAAAGACCATCTTGTGGACTCTGGAGTAGGAAGGAGGAATTGTGCTGGGGGCCATGAGAAGATGGGCAGTGACTGAAACTGAAAGCACAATAGCGCAGACTTTTTACACTGCTCTGAAAACTAGCTAGAAAAAAGACAACAGAGTTTCATTCATTCAGACTTTCAACCAGGAACTAGAACCGTTATAAATTCACATTTGTTCATCAGAAACTGCTCCTCTATGATCCCACTGAAACCACCAACGCAGTGTTCCAAAGATTAGATTCTGCAATTACAAAATTCTATGTGAGGAATAAAAAACCTAAAATAAGTCTTTCAAAAAATAAAAGCGAGGGTGGTTTAGAAGCCCCTAAATTCATGCATTATAACTTAGCAAATTTTATATTTAACAGAATGACTAAAACCAAAAGAATACCACAACACCTGGCTAGAAATAGAACAGTTAGACTGCAAACATATTAAACTCTCTGATCTACCTTTTATCACCATGACTCTCAAACGTCACAACTGCTTTAAAAACCCACTGATTGCCTCCACCCTGACTGCGTGGTGGAAAGCCCTAGACATTACAAATGTTCAATTAAAAACTAGAATGTTGTCTCCAATCTGGCACAACCCCGACTTTAGAAAAAGAAAAACACCCCTTTATCTGAAGACATGGAAAGAAAGTGGAATCACTCATCTCCAAGACCTCTTTGAAATTGACAAGCTCAGGACATATAACAATTTAAACTAAACATTCAATATAAATAAAAGTAATTTTTTTACAGTACTTACAAGTAACAGAAACAATCAAGAATAGATCCAATTACCTTACAACCTCCATAACTGGCTATATATAGGAAAAAAATCTCAACAAAAACAAAAAAACTCTCAAAAATGTACAGAGCACTCTAAAACTAACTCTAATCACTTACCAATCGCTAAATTTGAAGCTGAACTCTCAATCACCACGAACACCGATTTATGGACAGAAATTTGTTGTAATACTTTTAAGATGACTAAAAACTAAGATACACAAATACACGACTCCAAAAAACATCCGTTACAGAAAAATACACCATACAAAAAAATATGCCCCACACAGCAAATTCAAAAGTGTTAAATGTTTGGTGTTGGTAGACTTTGTACAAAAGCAGAGTTAATTTTACTCTAATAGAGTCACATTATTTTTATGTAACTCTGTGGTGTATAATATTAGTAGTTAAAATCCAGAGTGTTTCTATATCAAATCTGGAGGTGTTACAATGAAAACAATAACTCTTGATTTTTTAACTCTAAACTCCCACAGTGTCTATAACACTAAAAGAGTAAATTCACTGACTCCGCCCCCAGCATCACAGGCTCTCACCAAAGCGACCGAAGCGAACATTCAGAACAATTTGCTTTCCACATGACTGAGGTGTTTGCCACGCTTGGTAAGTCATTTTAATCTGTTTTTATTTGTCATTATTATTTTGGGCTGAGACCAACCTGTGTGATAAGCATTAGCCACATTGCTTCGTGATATGGCATATAAGTCTGGTTTAGCACCGAAGTTCATTGTTTGTGGGCAAAACTATAGTTTTAAAAAACCGTGCAGGTGAACATTCACATTTTTGGCTAACTTAAATACAGTAGTTCCTCATTTATCGCGGGGGTTACGTTCTAAAAAAAACCTGCAATAGGCGAAATCAGAGAATCAGAGAGGAGGTGGTAGTAGCAGGTAAAAGTTCTCTCTGTAGCACTGAGCTAGCATAGCATTAGCCGCTAATCACACCGGCTTTTTTCACTGGTGGTTTTCACTACAGCTGACAGTGAAACTCAGTGAGTTGGATGTGTCGCTGGTGGGTGAACGCAGCATTAGCCAATCAGGACACAGAACACAATGCGCGTTCATACACTGTAAAAAAATGCATCAAAATTGCACTGTAAAAAATCTGTGAAACAGCGAGGGACTACTTAATCATAAAGCAATTTTCAGATCATGAAAGGTTGACATACAGTTATGCCACGACTTGAAGACAGATGTTCTGATTGGGTTCTATGTTAACATTTAGATCTCTTCAGATCTTTGTGCACACGGTTTAGATAAAAATAAAAAAGGTTGAGGTTTTGTATTTATTTCTGCACTAACTATTGTCTGTGTGCGTTGGTTAAGAGAGCACAATTTTAACAAACAACTTCTGTTCTCTGTTATTGTAAAGCACTTTGTGATTTTTATCAGCGAAAAGCGCTATTTAAATAAATGTTATTTACTTACTTACTTTTGAGTATGAAATTGCCTTTAAAGATGAACAATAATATCTACAATTTGTCTTCTTGTAAAATAATTGGGCTTACACTACTTCTGGTTTAATCTCCACACAGGAGATGCAAAGGTGGAATATGGGGGAGTGCAGAAGTACATTAAAGTTCCACAAAGTGATGAATGCTTCCATTTCCTCCAGTTTCTTCAAGAGGTTTGTATTTATGTGCAATTTAAATTGGTATAGACTAAGTGAGTGTGAGTGAACAACTTGAATTGGTGGTTTTAATAGTTTATGACATTTCAATTCTCTTAATTTCTTTCAGTTATGGAGAAATTCAGCTTTCAGTCTCAACTCTTCACAGAGGGTGGACTTATCCTGATCAACACTTCCATGCATAATGTATTGAAATAAAAAAAATAATGAAAATGCTGTTATTTACATTGACCAGCTCACATATGACAGATAATCAATATTCTAATGAAAGTGAGAGCATGTACATTGTTCCACATTGTTACATGTTTTAGAAATTGTTTTCTAATTGTGATGCATGTTTTGAAATAAATGTATTTCAGAAAATCATTGCCTCTTAAATGTTTATTTCCCAATGAATTTCTAAAAGTTAAAAACAAAATGTATACCTTTTTTATTATTATTTACAAATAACTCTTATGTAGTTAAAAGAAAAAAACTCTTGAAGAGTTAATATTTAGACTCTAACACTGAGTTAGTGTTAAATTAATAACTCCAGACAGATTTAGTATTTGACACTTAATTAGAGTTAAGGTACCAACTCTCCAAAAAGAGTTAAATTAACACTCTCTGGTCTGGACCCATATAGACACTTTAAAAGTGTTGAAATCAAATCTGACAGTGTTAATTTGGGCATGCTGGATTTGCTGTGTACAGATAGCTACAAAAGTGGCAATTAGTATCGGGCTCTATAAAATCAGCGTTAACGGATTCGACCAATAAAAACGGTTCAACGGGGAAAGGGACAAAATCGGCATGAAACGCCGTCACCGTGGGGCAAAGAATGTTTTTTATGGGGAAGTTTTTCTGGGGACCGCTTATTAGGTGCACCGCCCTCTCTCCTCCTGTCCTGGCTGCATTAAACTCTGCCTAAATCACCACAAACACTGTCTAAAAAGCAACGCAAATCATCACTGACTCCTAACTACAGAGCCTCCAGTGCACGTTAACTTTGCTGTGCCTGTGAAGCTCCGCCCATTTTTCGTGTAGCGCAGCGGCGCTCTGAAAATGTGATCAGCTTTAATCATCTTCACCTGCTCAGTGTTCGAACTGTTGTGCCAGGTTAACTAAGGATAACTCAGTCCGTGTTGTCTTTTAGTTCTTTTTATTCCAACCTTTTGTCCGTGTCTTGTAGGTAAACATTCACAGTCAGCAAGTTACCTCAAGTACAACAGTTTCAGTGGGAACTTCTGGTTTACAAAATAAAAGTCCATTGGAGCAACGCTATTAGAATGTTACATTCTAACAACTCATCAGAGCTACAGTAAAATGCATGTTAAAACAATGAATTAATAAACAATTAACTAATGAAAATCAAAGTTTACACTTGATTTTTTTTTTTAATTTATTTTTAATTCATTGTTTTGTTGTTTTCCTAAAAAAATGTTTGGTTTTCTTTTGTTTTTTAACTTCAGTGTATTGCATGGTGTTACTTTTGCCCTGACTATGGGGGACAAAAGTAACAAAGTGCAACATCTAGTCAATGTCAAATTCCACATTACACAGAAAATAATTTAAATTAGGTTAATTTAAACTAAGTTGATCAGAACTTAATCATTAAACCTGATCAGATTCAGTAAATCATTGATCCCTGAGAGGAAATCAGGTGACATTAATGCTGTTCTCATACTTTGTACATGTTCATACATGTTCTCATCTTTATATGACATATAAATAATTAAAAAATAGCGGCCATAATAACCCATGTCATTACAATTATATCTACCTTTTAATTGTATATACTTTATTTTTGACAAACATTTTTGTTTAATTATGAGTTGTTTTTTTTTATTTATTAGTATTTATTTTGTTTTTACTTTGTTTGATATGTGAATTAAAACCAAAGTAAGGAGCCATTGTGAGACTGTTTTATATTTCATTTTCAGCCAATTTAAATTGAATAAAATAGTCTAAAATAAAATAAAACATTGGACAACATTCAACCTATTCCTCAAATGCTAATAATAACCAATGAGGGATTAACAAAGAACCCCCCCCAACACACACACACACACACACACACACACACACACACACACACACACATATGTGTAAACAAACATAACACAGAACTCTGTTGTCATGACAACTCTGTTTACATCACTCCTTGCAACAGCCAATAGAAAAAGAGTTATCTCCTGCTTTCATGTTCTAAAGCTCTTTCATCTTCTCATAGAGCTCACAGTGTTCACTCATGTTCCAATATAAGCAGTTCTTCAGCATCTTTTCTCCATTGATCACTATTTCTTTGACATTTCCTTGACTCATTTACTTTTGTTCATTATTATCTGTATATTTCCTTCTCTGAGTGTATTTTTCTGAGCATCGATGGAGCTTTTTCAAGAAGGCACCTATCGTCCCATCGGGGTGCTGTTCGACACTCCTGTTTATAGACAGATTTTTCAGAACTGTTGGCATATGCCCTCCTACAAAGTTCATGTAGCTATGGTGGCTGAACTCCTGAGGTTACAGAAGGAGAACCAACTTCTGTCTGAGGTGACTCCTGAAGACATGGCTCGACACCTCCATGTAATGAGCAAACGCAGTCTAAGGGTGCAGCTGCTGGACTTTCAGCTGCAGGAGTACGATAACGATGATGATGATGAGGTTAGGATGCTTCTCAGCATGGCGAGGGAGGTCAACGACAGCATGAGGATGAGGGATATTCAGCTGGATGCTCAAAGGCTGATCAGCGCTCCAGAGCTCATGCCTCCAAACTTTATGTGAGTTACATACAGAGGTGTAAAGAGTAGTGATATATCCTACTCAATTACAAGTACAAATGCATTTCATTGTTGTCTGGTCATTTCATTTTTTATAGTTTCACAATGTCCATTTGTTGCACACTTGAAAAATGAATCCCAGTGTGGGTTGTTTACGTGTTTATTGTACTGCTCGGCGACTGTAAATGTACACAAACAGAAAGCACATTTTTAACGTCTCGCTTCTGCACACAGCTTCACTTCACAGCACGTCGAGCTACAATGAGACGATACTGTTTTACCATGCAGTTATTACTTATAAAAGAGAACAAATAAATGTAATATAAATCATATAGAATATAAATGTGATATACATCATATAGAATATAAATGTGATATAAATCATATAGAATATAAATGTGATATAAATCATATAGAATATAAATGTGATATAAATCATATAGAATATAAATGTGATATAAATCATATAGAATATAAATGTGACTCCTATTTTACACCATGGAACAGTTCCTGAGGTTTAACAAATATTACAAACACAAATCACACACATTGACGCTGGATCTCTTTATCACAACCAGAAGCTAGCTCACTTAGCATCGTTAGCTTACTCAGCATGACTAACAACAAACTCAACTTCTCTATCCGCCCTTAGTGGTTATAAACGGCCCTCTTCCCCACTAAACCTGAGATCCACTGCCTCCTCTCACATCCTATCACTCCTACTATCATTCATGTCTGCTTACCTGTAAATGTACACAAACAGAAAGCACATTTTTAACGTCTCGCTTCTGCACACAGCTTCACTTCACAGCACGTCGAGCTACAATGAGACGATACTGTTTGACCATGCAGAAGGACTCACATAGCAGCACACTCCACCTTGTGGTGAAATTGGGCCACAACACCAATATTACTGGCACAGTGCCTTCTGTCTGTCTGTGTAGCTTTGGAGCACAATTTACATTCCACATTACAAACAAATCAAACGCCAATGTGGAAGAACACAATAAATGAACTATTCCCCAAACAGGACACCACATTGTTCAACAATTAAAATATAGGGGTGCCCGTTTCCTTTTAACATTTATGAACTTCCTATCCTCACACTCTCCCCTCAAAAATCGAATGGCGTCCCGACATGGAGCACCAGTTCACATTATGACAACAAAGTTCACATGTTGGCACCAATGACCTAATGGCTACTTCCACGCAGGAGTCAGAATTCCATCGTCCACCAAGAGTCTATAAGGGTGCCCAACTGCCACCAGTCCGTCATATGACATATATCTCCCGTTCATGCCATATGTTTGCAGCAGACGTCATCGTGCACTATAACTGTCCACTGCCCCTTCCGTCGTGAGTACGGGTATCTGCATCCCTTCTGAGAGTAAGTAACTATAACATAGTAGTAGCCTGCCATCTATACCCAACATTTCGTACAATTGTTATGCTGGGTTATCTCAATATCTGACATCTTAAACAAAAACATGCATGTTAAAACTATGCACTTTATTACTGCTAACAGCTAAACTAACAATGATCCAACTACTCTGAACTGAAAAGTCCATATATATACATACACACGTATACAAATGTATATATCTATATATGTTCTTCACCTGGTAACCATACAAAACTTATCTATTACCCACTTAAGAATGACATTACCACCTAGTCATGTGATAGAGTAGGCTGCCCTAACTTATTATATGTAAATATCAACTTGGGTTTTCTCACTCTGAAAGGATACTTTTTTCTTGTTGATGGTGACTGGTCAGTACCATCCGGGTCACCCTGGTCACTGAGGGCTGACAGAGTAGACTCATCTTCACTTTCTGAGGTTGGTGTCCCATCGTCCAGTGTCTCAATGATCCCTTCTGGTATCGTGATGTCTTCTTCGGCCAGCTCTAATTGCTGCTCCGTGTTGTCCCCACTCTGGACATCATCAGCTGCTGCCGCTCCATTTGCTGGATGATACTCGGGTGCCTCTACCCTCAAGTCTCCCTTCTGAGGAAGGTTGCTCGCCTGTGATCCACCAATGTATTCATACAGCTCTTCATCTTCAGAACTGTTTTCCTCTTCTCTTTGACTGCGTCGGTTGTTCTCCTTCCTCCGTTTCCCAGATTCAGAGGGCTTGTCTGTTGCAACAGGGAGAAAGTCACAGGGCAAGAGAAGGTTCCTATGGATGACTCTGACGCGTCCCTTCCCATTTTCTGGTTTGAGCTCATAAACTGGACTGTCATGATGTTTCCTTTGTGTGACAACATACACTTGATCTTCCCAGAATGACCTCAATTTCCCTGGTCCTCCCTTTTCATTTAAATTTCGAACCAGTACTCTACATCCCGGGTACAACTCTGCACCCTGCACTTTCTTGTCATAGAGAGTTTTACTGCGGTTCCCTGCTTTTCTGGCAGTCGTAGAGGCCAACTGGTAAGCTTCGGTCATTCTGGACCTCCATTTCTCCGCATATTCTGTGTGAGATGGGCTTTGATTTTCCACCGTGAGGTCAAACATGAGGTCAATGGGGAGTCGTGGATGGCGACCAAATAAGAGGAAGTAAGGGGCGTAACCTGTGGCTTCGCTACGTGTGCAATTATAAGCGTGGACCACCTTTGTCAGGGAGGCTTTCCAGTCTGCTTTAGCAGTCTCAGGTAAACTTCTGAGCATGGTCAACAGCGTCCGATTAAATCTTTCCACTTGGCCATTCCCCTGGGGATGATATGGTGTGGTCCGAGATCCCCTGACTCCACTGTATTCTTCGAGTTTAGCAAAAAGTTTATTTTCAAACTCTTTCCCTTGATCGTGATGAAGTCTCGTAGGAAATCCAAATCTCAACACAAAATCACCAAATATTTTTTCTGCAGCTGTCTTTGCAGCTTTGTTTCGACAAGGGTAAGCCTGAGCGAACCTTGTAAAGTGGTCCATTACAACCAGGATATATTCATACCCACCCCTGCATCTCTCCAAATGTAAGAAATCGATGGACACCAGCTCGAAAGGATAGGTGGTTGTGATATTGGTGAGTGGCGCTCTAGTTGGTTTGTTAGGGCGTTTCTTTTTCAGACAACTGCACACACGCAGGACATGATGCTCGACTTCTTTCTGCATGTGGGGCCAATAAAAGCGATCTCTGATGAGATTCAACACTCTTTCTACTCCTAGATGGCCCATCTCTTCATGCAGTTCTTTGTAAACCAGCTGATGAAACCTCTTGGGGAGTAGTAGTTGTGAACGGGTGGCCGTCTTGCGATATAGCAACCCATCATCACCGATGTGAAGTCTCTGTTTTTGTCTGATCAGTGCAGCTGCCCTCCTGTTGTCAAGTCGTTTCCCATCTTTTGGCCACTTATTTACTGTTACATAATGCAGCACCTCTCCAATCACAGGGTCCTCTCTTTGTGCTTCTCTTAATGCCGTTTTTGGAATTTCTGCCACTGATGTCTTCCCCACCTCATTACCCTCATTTAACATTGTATTAATGGTTGCTGGGCACAGCCAAGGTTCTGCTTCTTGAAACTGAACATCCACAGCCTGAGTTACACTGTTCACGATTTGAGGTTGAATTGCTTGTGTACAGTTCTCCATGTACTTTTCCATGTCAAGAGGCATGCGGGAGAGACCATCAGCGTCCCCGTTCAACCTTCCAGGCCGGTACTTGATGGAAAACTTAAAGTCAGCAAGTTCAGCTACCCACCTATGAGTGGTTGCATTCAGCTTAGCTGTAGTGAGCACATATGTAAGAGGATTATTGTCTGTGTAAACAACAAATGGTGGAGAATAGTAGAGATAGTCCCTAAACCGCTCACATATAGCCCACTTCATAGCCAGGAACTCCAATTTTCCCGAGTGAAGGTGGTAGTTTTTCTCTGGGGCAGTTAGAGTCCTTGATCCATATGCGATCACCACCAACTTTCCCTGCTGCCTCTGATAAAGCACTGCACCCAGCCCGTCCTGTGAGGCATCACAGTGTAGGATGAACTGCTGCTCAAAGTCAGGATACCCCAACACTGGTGGCTGAGAGAGAAAGTCGAGTAGTTGGCAAAGTACCTGTTGGTGTTTTTCTGACCACATGATTGGGTGCGATGATGGCAACTGGCCTCCGTCGTTACTCTTTTTCTTGCCCCGTTTTATTTGTTTGCGCATTTCACTCGTAGTTTTGTCTGTGCAGAGGAGCTCGTAGAGGGGTTTTGCTATGCAGGAAAAGTTTGGGATATAACTGCGATAGTATGAAATGAATCCCAGCAATTTTCTGAGTTCTCCTATGGTGGTGGGTGTTATCTGTCTCAGAGCCTGCACAGGGGCAATGTCTGCAGGATCCATCGTGTAGCCATCCTTGGTTACAAGTCTTCCAAGGAACCTCACCTGGCTTCTGAAGATTTCACATTTCTTTGCCGTCAACTTCACTCCATGGCTCTTGTAACGACGGAGAACACTTCTTAGATGGTCAAGGTGGTCGTTGAAAGTTTTGGAGTGAACTAGATTATCATCCAAATAGGGTAAGCATATTTCATCCCGTAGTCCCACCAAGCACTCCTCCATTGACCTCTGGAACTCAGCCGGTGCAGATGACAGCCCAAAAGGGATTCTCACCCACTCGTATAAGCCCCAGGGTGTAATAAATGCAGTGAGAGGGCGGCTTGACTCTTCCAGGAAGCCCTGGTGATACGCCTTCCCTTGGTCGAGAACAGAGAACCAGGAACTTCCCATCAGACTGTTGATCATGTCTTGTATACGGGGTATTGGATGACGGTCAGGAACAGACTTCCTATTTAACTCCCTATAGTCACAACACAGACGGAGGCTTCCATCCTTCTTCCTCACACAAACAATGGGACTCGAATAGGAAGACTTAGACTTTGTTATCCAACCTCTGTTTAACAAGTCTTCGAGGTACTCCTTCACCTCTCTGTGAAGTGGCTTGGGAACTGACACATATGTTTTTGTCACAGGTGTGGGATCGCTCAGACGAATCTTCAGTTGTAGTGAGGGTATGGTACCCACATCATAATCATCCCGAGCAAAAGCACCACTCTCTTCCCGTAGGAGCTGTTTGACTTGCTGTTGCTGTGCTGGGGAGAGGTGATTCACAGGAACTGGAGGATCCCAACTGTCATTGCTGCTGTTCTCTATTTTGTTTTCTTGTTCTGACGTTCCGTTTTCTGTTATTGGTTGTGTTAGTTTTCCAATACTCTGGATCACTGTCTCTATCTGTTTACTGTCCACTGCTTTTGTTTGTGCAGGGTAAATCGTTTTCAAGATTTGCGTTTGTCCCAGTGCGGTTTTTGGAGGCAGCATGATGTCATGAGCAGTGTTGTTTGTAACTGGGACAGTGAGACGGGACCAGGAACCTCTCTGCAATCTCACTACCCCCTGTTCCACTTGCAACCCCTCAGGCAGGTGTGGGTGTGGACACGGCCCAAAAAGAACATCCTGTGGCTCCGGAAGTGGGCCTGCTCTTACACAACACGCTAAAGCTTTTGTTTGGCCTGCTGGAATGGCCATGCTTCCTCTCCCTATTTTTACAATCCCACTGCCGAGCCCATCATCACCACCTTTCATCACTTTCAGGAACACCTCAGTTTTCTTGCAGTCAAAAGAGAATGCTGCACTGACTGCTTCTCTGACAACCTGTGGTGGTTCTATGCCCATCTCTAATAAATGTTCAATCACATTGAACCCGATTATTGGTTCTTCTCCCACCTTTTCTTCGTCAGCCACCAACACTGGAACTATCAGCTCTAACTGTGATGGGCTAACTGAGGGTAAGCTGAATTTAAGTTCAACCCATCCCGAGAAAGGGATTGGAGTCTTATTCACTGCTCGACCATCAAGTATACCTGGCCCAATGATCTCAGTGAGGCTCCTCACTGTGACATTTGGAATGTTCTGTTTTCTCCATTTTTCATTTATTAGGCATACCTGTGATCCAGTATCCCATAAAGCCTTTGTCTCTACTTCATCCAAAAGACAAGTGATAACATATTTCTTCCCAATTAGATTGAGCAACCTTTGTCTTCGTGTCGGGGACAGGAGATTAACACGGACAACTTCACCTCTCTGTGCGACTGTATCAGCTATTTTCGTTTCTAAATGCTGAATACTGTCAGTGATTAGCTTGTGAACATCTTCAGGCTCATCACTCTGTTTTTTGTTTTCTACAGGTGGTGATAATATGGATGTTACAGTGCTGGCTGACATATCTACCTGTCCTGACTTGTCTGTAGGGCCCCTTCTGGTCCTACATCCCCGTGAAAGATGACCACTTAGTCCACATTTGAAGCAATGATCACATCGATCTCCCCTGTCGCTGTCCTGGCAGTTTTTACAGCCGCGCTTTCTATTCATTCGTTGTTGGGCAGCAGGTCTCGGAGATTCATAAATGAGCTTCTTCATTTCGTCCATCTCCCCTTTGAGCTGTTTAATTGCATCAAAAAGGTCAGTTTCCGTGCGAGACACTGTTTGTTGGGCTTTTATACTTTTAACTTTTGTACAGGTGGAAAGTGACCCTTCATGCCCACCTACTGCTTCTGGGACTAACTGTGTTTCTGCTCTAATTTCTCTCACTTTCAGTTCTCTACTGTGTCTTTTGAACTTTTGTTGTCTTTCCCATTCGATGCTAGCTGCTTCATTTGTTTTCGCTATCAGGATATCATCAGTGACGGTGAGATCGTCCAAGTAATTTTTGAGCTGGTATTTCACATTGTCACTTATTAGTCCAGTACCAACAGCTCTTAGAAATTTCTTCTGGACAAGGTCAGGACTGTACTGTTCTTCTGCGCCAGGCTCTCTAGATGAGGCTAAAAGTCTTTCTTTAAGCTCTATTGCCTTGAATAGGAAGTTTTGGGGAGATTCGTTAGAGTCTTGTGTGATATTTATTAGCCGATGATACAAATCAGTCGAGCTATCTTCTTTGTAATGGCCTTTTAGTATCGTGCGCAGTTGTGAAAGTGTGAGGTCAGTTTTAATCTCCAACATGTCGCGGAGGCTCAGACCCGGACTTATTGCCCTGACGACTGCTTCAATAATCTCAGCCTCACTGTGGTTTCTTTTCAGTCCAATTTCGATCTGATGGATGAGATTAGAGTAAGACAGTTTATCTCTCTGACCCCTTTCTCCTATTTGTCCGTTGATTTTAAACTCTCTCCGTATAGTGAGTTCAGGTGGCTGAGTAACAATGGGACTAGTTAGCAGGGGTACAACATTACTTGGAGTTGTTCCTTTCTTTGTCAACTTTGACATTTCTTCTTCAATTCTCTTCACAGATGCCTGGAAGCTTAACTGTAATGCCGCATATTGTTCCTGCAACCCAGCTAGTTTAGCAGCATCCTTACTGCCGCTATCTTCTGTCCCCTCTGTCTGGTCATCACCCCTCTGGATTTCCTGAGCAGTTGATATCAAGCGGACCAGAAACTCATGAGCAACCTCCTCCTCCTCCTCTTCAATAGCTGTTTCAGCTGCTTCACTTATAATTCTAATCAGTGTGTGCTTCTTGGCCTTTTTGTCAGTGGTGATCTTACCATGCAGACACACCTCTTGTAGCTGCTCCACCTTTAACTGCACCAGGGCCTGACTCAGCTGATCTTGCAGTTCCTCCAGCTCCATATCTTGTGTGTTGACTCAGGAATCTCCCACTGTCTCCTTAGAAGCACCACTGATCCCCGTACGGGCCACCAATTTTGTTGCACACTTGAAAAATGAATCCCAGTGTGGGTTGTTTACGTGTTTATTGTACTGCTCGGCGACTGTAAATGTACACAAACAGAAAGCACATTTTTAACGTCTCGCTTCTGCACACAGCTTCACTTCACAGCACGTCGAGCTACAATGAGACGATACTGTTTTACCATGCAGTTATTACTTATAAAAGAGAACAAATAAATGTAATATAAATCATATAGAATATAAATGTGATATACATCATATAGAATATAAATGTGATATAAATCATATAGAATATAAATGTGATATAAATCATATAGAATATAAATGTGATATAAATCATATAGAATATAAATGTGATATAAATCATATAGAATATAAATGTGACTCCTATTTTACACCATGGAACAGTTCCTGAGGTTTAACAAATATTACAAACACAAATCACACACATTGACGCTGGATCTCTTTATCACAACCAGAAGCTAGCTCACTTAGCATCGTTAGCTTACTCAGCATGACTAACAACAAACTCAACTTCTCTATCCGCCCTTAGTGGTTATAAACGGCCCTCTTCCCCACTAAACCTGAGATCCACTGCCTCCTCTCACATCCTATCACTCCTACTATCATTCATGTCTGCTTACCTGTAAATGTACACAAACAGAAAGCACATTTTTAACGTCTCGCTTCTGCACACAGCTTCACTTCACAGCACGTCGAGCTACAATGAGACGATACTGTTTGACCATGCAGAAGGACTCACATAGCAGCACACTCCACCTTGTGGTGAAATTGGGCCACAACACCAATATTACTGGCACAGTGCCTTCTGTCTGTCTGTGTAGCTTTGGAGCACAATTTACATTCCACATTACAAACAAATCAAACGCCAATGTGGAAGAACACAATAAATGAACTATTCCCCAAACAGGACACCACATTGTTCAACAATTAAAATATAGGGGTGCCCGTTTCCTTTTAACATTTATGAACTTCCTATCCTCACACATTGATCATTTTAAATGAAAAATAATAATCATTTTCTCAGTAATGATTGGGTTTAAAAATGCAACGAATGACTATTTCTTGAAAAATGTACTGAAGTACATGTAAAATTACAGATTTAGAAATATACTGAAAGAAGCACAAGTACCCATAAAATCAACTCAATGACAGTAACATTAGTACTTGTAATCCATTACTTTCACCTCTGGTTATATTTGACAGACATTTGCACTTTAAACACCTGCTGCTTTGGGCTGTTTTGAAGCTAACTTTATGATTTCATTTCATAGATCAGCAAAGATGATGAAAGAGGCAAAGGCCATTGGGGAGGCGCTCACTGAGAGGCATCAGCAAACCTCCTGCTCTGAACATCTCCAGCAGCCCCGGGACGTGGTTTTGGACGTGGTTCCAAAGGTGCTTCAGGGCTTGTGGGTGCCTAAACCAAGGTTGTTCCTCACCATGCCTTCCATGAAGCTGGATAAGATGGCAGTTGGAGTCACCAAAGGGGTAGAAGATGGTGTTCTAGCTGCCCTAGGCTCCACCACACATGAAGTCAACATGTCCCGCTCAACCAGGGATGAGATGATCACCTCCATCATAAAGACACTTCATGAAGCCTACCCCGAAGACATCAGGAGGAAGATGCTGAACTCATTTTCTCCACAGTTGATGCACCACGTTGCTGAAGTTACAGCTGAACAGATCACGGCTTTGTTTCAGCCTCGGGGGAAACAAGAAGATACCATGTCCCTCCCTGAGGAGCCCACGACCCTCCATGAGAAGCCCACGACCCTCCATGAGGGGCACACTAAACTCCCTGACAAGACCACGTCACTCCCTGAGGAGCCCACGTCCCTCCATGAGAAGCCCACGTCTCTAAATGATGAGCCGACGTCACTCCCGGACGAGACCACGTTCCTCCATGAGCAGTCACCAGTGAAGGTGGAGGAATCTCGGAAGAAGAAAAAGAGTCGAATGAACCGATTCATCAGGTGGATGCAGAAGAGGATCTTCACCCGCATCCATCCTCAGTGACACAATCTGTTTTTCCAACAAATATTTTAACATTAGTTGAAAAATGTGGAAACATTAATGACTTTATGTTACAACCTGATACAATCACTTTGTAACAATGTACCATTTATTGTGAAAAAAATAAAATAAAATGTGCAAAACAAAACAGATGAAGTGATTTGTTGATTTAAAACACACATGAATAATAACCAATAAGGGTTTTAACAAAGATTAATGCTTGATAATGATATTATAGACAAAGTAAAATGGATTAAAAATGAGCTCAAAAATATGAATTATTACTGGCTCACTAAAAATAATAATGCTACATACTTAATTACAATGGTAACTGAAGAGAAAAAAAGGAGAGAAGAGAACTGCATGAAGATAAGAAATTAAAGACAATAAAAATAACCAAAGGAGAGTTCACTCAGACACCCAAACCTCCTCCAAGCTCCAAATCTCCTCTTTGTCAGATATTGTAAGTTATCTGGATCAGTGATCCTGGTACCAGGATCATTCACACAATAATGGCTTGGAACAAATCTATATCCCACTAACTATCATACAGTAGGTCACAATCAGTGCTTTAAATTAACTTTTTAGATCACCAGCCAGCATGGCTAGTAGATTCTTAAAGTTATAAACCAACCACATTTTCCACCAGCCAAATTTTTTTCCAGAAAAAATAAACTACATTATGAGCCACAGAATAGATTTAAGCCTTCAAGTGTTTTAAAAATAGTTTTTAATTTAGTTGATTGCAAAAATACATTAAAATAGTAAAAATATATACATTTATTTTAAAAACAATGCTAACTGTAAACATGTTTAGGATGCCTATCATTCATAATAAACGTACATTCTTTACACTTCATCATGAATGTACATATGACTTTTTTTGTACAAAACTTTCAACAACATGGTTAACATTATTAAATTGTAATTAACTTTAAGTCGTATGTCTTTAGATGCTCGTAATGGAAGACACACCCATTTTTTTAGGTTTTAAATGTACATTGATGAAAATAAAATAAAAATAGAAATAACACATTTTTCGCTTTTGCGCTTTTTCA
Source organism: Gouania willdenowi (assembly GCF_900634775.1). Taxonomy (NCBI): domain Eukaryota; kingdom Metazoa; phylum Chordata; class Actinopteri; order Blenniiformes; family Gobiesocidae; genus Gouania; species Gouania willdenowi. Next base: position 2,078,793 of record NW_021145258.1, read on the forward strand.
TGTAATTAATTTATTCCATAGAGTTGCTTCCTCTTATTACACATTTTGATGTGACTTTATTGAACTATATCATTAAAGATGTTTCTGGGTATGTATAAGAAAAACTCTTTGGGGACTGGAATTATTCTATACAGATGCTAAAAGGTGTCAAAATGTATAATTTGTATAGTACTTTAATTCAATAGGCATTACATATTTAGTTCCATAAAAGCTTTCATAATACTAGTTTAAATCATTAACCAACTTTCTAAATGCTCAGAAATGTCTTTTTTGTTGCATTTTTACTGTCATTGAGCGTGGGACGGAGGCGGTGCCGCTCTAACTTCAAAGAGAGTAGGTGAACTTCTGAGGCCAGTCGGCCTGTGCTTATACGCACATATACAATGTACATATGCATCACCTTAAGTGTGTGTTCACTCTGAGCAGTTAGACCTATGGTTTTAATATTAATAATTAAACCTAACATCGAGGCCGGCCTGTGAATGCACTCACGTGCACAGTGTACGTGTGTCCAAATTGATGGAAAAACACACACTCCTGTCATTTCTCTGTAAAGACTTAATCAGAAAGATATCATAGCTCTAAAGACACATATACAGCCATGAAAACTTCAGCACAAATGCCACACAAACACTCACTGTGTGCACGTTTGTGTGCGTGAGTATTGTGCGTGTTCAGCACCGCTGCTGTCCACTGAAAACATAAGCTTTAACATACTTACATTTTCCTAAAGTCCTGTAAGTATGATGTCTCACACTAAGCCAGGGGTTTTCAACGTTGAGGTAGCCTGAAATATCTAGTAATAATAAATTAATATGATATTTTTCAATTTTAGATTTTTTTTTAAATAAAAAAATATATACATACATTTTAAAATGAAAAAGTTGAACTTTTTAAATAAATAAAAACATTTAATTAAAAAAAACAACAATTTTACTCCTTGACAGTCCACTGCTCCGCCATGGTAGGTTAAATCAGGGTTGTTCAACATTGGGGTCGCCTGGAAATAAAATGGAGTCGCCTGAAATGTCTAGTGATCATAAAATAAAATGAAATAAAATAAGAAACTGATTAAAAAGTCATTTTTACAATTCAAAATTGTTTCAAAAAAATATTTTTTCAAATAAATAAAAAATGTTTTTAAAATTACTAAATAATATTCTTTTGAAATTAAAAAAAGGAATTTTAAAATAATTTAAATATTTTATATATATATATATATATATATATACACTCAAGCCCAAAAGTATTCATACTCCTGTCATATTTTGACTTAAAGTTACTTTTTTTCAACAAGCAAGTTTTTTTCTTGATTTTAAATGACACAGGTGTCTCCCAGAAGATAACAAGACAATGTACAACAGACATCATTGTGGAAAAAAAATCCTCGCTTTCATTTACATTTGAACAAAAAGTGGCATGTCCAAAATTATTCATACCCTTTGCAAATTGTCAGTGTATAGAAAATGCAAAGTTCTACATCATTCCAAACAGTCCAAGCTGTTCTAAAACATTCAAATGACCCTGATTCATTAGAAACAGCTGTTTAATCAACTCAACAGGTGAAAAACAGCAGCTCTCTGCAGTTGCTTTGTGGACAGTCATGGCTAAGAAGACAAAGGAGCTCAGTGAGGACCTGCAGCTGTGCATTGTGGCTGCTCACAAATCAGGAAAGGTCTAGAAGGCCATATCCAAATGTTTTCAAGTTCCAGTGGCTACAGTGCAAAGTATTATTAAAAAACACAAGACGTTCCACACTGTGGAAAATCTTAGCAGACGTGGTCGGAAGACGAAAGTGACATCTGCGCTGGCCAGGAGGATAGTGAGAGAGGTGAACAAGAATCCAAGGATCACCACCAAAGTCATTCTGGTGAATCTGGGCTCTGCTGGTGGCAACATCTCAAGGCAGACAGTCCAACGGACGCTTCACACTGCTGAGTTCCATGGACGAAGACCAAGGAGGACACCACTTCTCCAGATAAGGCACACAAAAGCCTGTTTGATCTTTGCAAAAGCTCATCTGGACAAAGAAGATGACTTCTGATCCTCTGTTTTATGGTCAGATGAAACAAAAATTGAGTTGTTTGGTCACAATGATGAATCCTTCATTTGGCGTAGAAAAGCAGAAGCCTTCAACCCTAAGAACACTGTCCCCACCCCACTGTCAAATATGGTGGTGGAAACCTAATGTTTTGGGGGTGTTTTTCAGCCAATGGACCAGGGAACCTAATCACAGTAAACAGCATCATGAAAAAAGATGCATACATCAAGATTCTCAACAACATCATCAGGTCATCTGCTGAGAAACTTGGCCTTGGCCACCAGTGGACATTTCAGCAGGACAACGACCCAAAACATACAGCAAAAGTGGTGAAGAAATGTTTATCAGACAAAAACAGAAATGTGTTGCAGTGGCCCAGCCAGAGTCCTGTGGAGGGAGCTGAAGATCAGGGTGATGGCAAGGAGACCCTCCAACCTGAAAGAGCTGGAACTCATCACTAAAGATGAATGGACAAAAATACCAGTGGACACATGCAAAAAGCTGGTCAACAACTATAAGAAGTGTTTGATTACTGTAATAACCAATAAAGGCTTTTCTATTAATTATTGAGAAGGGTATGAATAATTTTGGACATGTCACTTTTTGTTCAAATGTAAATAAAAGCTAGGATTTTTTTTTCCACAATGATGTCTCTTGTACATTGTCTTATTATTTTCTGGGAGACACCTGTGTCATTTTCATTCAAGAAAAAACTTACTGGTTGAATAAAAGTAACTTTAAGTCAAAATATGCCAGGGGTATGAATCATATTTATAAAACACCTTACACACAATCTCAAACAACTTCTATAGTTTCACTGTCAAATCTAGTTCAAATAAAATGCAGTATATAAATATCTGAGCCTACACTTATTATTACTTTGTGCACTGATACTTGCTACTCTGTATTTGTAAAACAAAAATTACTAAAACACAAATTTTATAGAAAAAAGTCTCTGGGTTCACCAGAAATTTATGATATAAAATGGGAACCACTGCACTAAGCTGTCAGTTCATTGATGTGACTTTATTTTATGACTGTGTAATCGGTTAATCATGAACTTGTAACTTTTACAACTCAAACTACCTCTTTTTTTTCATTTTAGAATGGCATTGCAAGATTTGCTGAATGGCTGACGCTCTGGCCCCTTTAATGGCTGCTGCCCCTGAAGGTGAAGGTGGTGAAATTAAAGGAGGAGGTCAGGGTCATTTCTTGGAAGAAAGACAATGATAATGTGGTCCCCTTGGACCAAAAGAAAAACAGAGTGTAGCACTCAGCGATGGAGTGACAGTGGTGAAGACCACCTTCTTTGAAGAATATTCCCAGCAGGTAACTGCTGAGAATATCTTCTACATGAAGGGCCACAGCATAGTGGGGAATGAGCCCCCTGCCACCTTAGGATAGTGAGAGGAACACGGTTCTTCACTGCTCCTCAGATGCAGGTTTCAAGAGCACTGGAGGATGAGGTGAGCCTGCTGCTAGACCCCCCCCCCTCTCCTGATGTCCACCTTGCCACAGTGCAGAGCCAAACAGGTCTGCTCACTGTGGAGGACAATGTGGTGATGGTTTGTCATTATAGAGTCACACACTACATTTATCCTCACACACTCACCACCGTTTGTAAGTATGGCTGTACATTGTGTAGGTTAGTGAAATCACACACCTTTAGGTCATGGTTGACAACTTCAGTAAACAGTAAAGATTAACTTTTATTCATACACTCATTACATGATGTGAACTTTTAATGCTTTGAACAATTTGGTGCCTTGTCATTGAATGTTCATTTCACGACAAGCAGCTTTTAGTTGCAGTAGAATAGCTTCTATTTGACACTAACATCTCCCTATGTTCTTTGTTAGGTGGAACCCGTCAGGATGAGGGAGGGGGTGTCAGGCCTGCAGTGCCTCATCAAAAGCTGACCCTGGAGCAGGTGAGATCTTCTGCTTGACTTTGTAGGAGGTCCAAATTAGATTGTATATTTTATGCCTATATCAACACTCACTGTTAGACACAAAAGCAAGGCATTAACTAAAAATTCAAAGCATGTTCGACCACATCACAGAACATTCACCCTTTAGGTCAAAAGCCACACTTTATGAACACCACCCAGCACATGTCTTGCTCTCTGTGTTAAGATTAAAAGTACAGTTGTCCTTATTTATATTTGTTTATTTATTACTTACGCAATATTACACAAAAGGTTGCGCTGTTGTGCTGAAATCACATTTGCCAGATGACAAAATAACTGCAATGTCTTTATTCAAACACCAGGTGGTGCACTATAAGTGTAGTGGCTACAACATTTGACCACAAGGGCCACACAGTTAGTGAGAGTAGTGATAAAACAATGTTCATGAAGTGAATAACATCACTTCCCTTGGTTATTTTATTTTTTATTTTATTGTCTGAATAAATGAAGTAAAACTAGTCCAGTGAAAGGGTTGTAACTATAAACTATGACATAAGAATTTGCAGTTATTTTATTAGAATCTTAGTATTTCTTTACAAGTTGTATTGGTAAAGGACAGTTCAATAAAAGTCATTATCTAAATGCACCAAAATTCTTGCACTAAAATATAAATTAGACATTTAAATTTGTAGATCATTATTATACAGGTCTATCCCACTTGAGATCAAGCTGCACTGTATGTGCCCCTGAGATACAATGATTTTGACACCTCATGTACTTTAATTTTTAATGTATATAGAACAATTAAATGTGAACAAAATTGACAATGAGAGCAAAAAATTGAAGCTCTGTTTGTTTTGGTTCATTTATTTGGCTCCTCCAAAACAAATAGATCCACAACTGGAAGGGAGACGAGGCTGTTGCCAGGCAACACAAACATTTTCTATTAGAAAGCCTAAACAGAGGAGTGATAACGTGAGTAAAAAGTCCCAGTGCTGTTGTTACTCTGAACCAAACACATTCCATGAGTGCTGATATAATCAAATGACTTGTTCGGAACTAACTGTTGTTTAATGTACATTTACAATTTAAAAATATCATTAACTGACCAATACATTTACTACTGCTGTCACCCTCTTTTATAGGATGGGACCAGAGTCATCATGAACCTCTGGAGAGAAGCTGTCCTGTTCCCCATCCTGCAGCACAGCAGGATTAAAGTGACCCACCTAAAGGGTGTCACTAACCACTATGGCTTTCAGCTGCAGAGTACTAACAGTACTGCAGTACATGTAAATATTCATTTTTGTTTTCAATAGGATGATTGGTTCTCTTCCCCTATGTATATATTCATTCATCTTTCTCCTAACAGTCAGTGATATCTGCAGCCCAGGAGGTGGAGGTACTGTCCTGTCTGCCATCAGAGGAAGGGGAGTACATCCTTCTCCTCGGAAATTATGATGTCGTGGCCACCGACCTGTGGGAGCCTCCGGCCCCCATGCTCTATGATCCCCTCAGGGTCAGCATTGTGCTGCAGGGAGGGAGAGTTTCCACCATTACACTTATTTTAAATAGGTGTAATAGGTGCATATGTATTGGGGGTGGGGTGTTGCTGGGGAAGTTTGAATAACAGTGAATTGACCAAATGTTTATGGAGGGAGAGTAAAGCGACCGGGTGTGAGCACCTCTTAGTTACCAAGGAGGACAGCAACTGCAGAAGTCACAAATTTATTAAAAAGATTAAAGTAAAACAGATTAAAATGCCCACAAATTAAAATCAATGTATGCTAAAATCCATTAACGATGTGGGCTAAGGAACGAATAAAATAGGGGAAAAAGTCACTGTCCACAATAAAATGCAATGTGCAGCTACGCCCAGGTCCTCCGCTCTCCCTTGTCCCAAGGCGGTAGATTCCTCTGGTCACAGGCTCAGGGTCCCCTGAAAATGCAAAACATAGGCCAGCACGGGGGTCCGAGACTACGTCCGAAGGAGGGGTGTTGCCACGTCACTTACAGGGCAAGGCAGAGTTCCCATCTGCCTCTGCGTGTATGTGGCTCTTAACACTCCAATCAGTCTCGATACTTCCCGCTGGCTCCAGCCCTCCACACGCTGGGACACCTACACAGAACAACTACCGGCAGTCAAACGTCCCACAACAATATCCCCGATCTGACTTTGTCCAACAAGTGTTACTACGGTCCCATAGGGTACTCACACGGAAGGCAGAGTCCTCCTCTGCCCCTGCGTGTATATCACCTCGCAACACTTGTGATCCTGGCGTGCTTGTGGTCCCCGATGCGTGTGCCGCCCTGGGAACCTGGAGGGCAGAGTCCTCCTCTGCCCCTGGGAACCTGGGGAGGACCCACAGCTTCCCTGCTGCTCCTTCTCCTGTCTGTGTCGTTTTTCCTCCCCCTGCTCCTTCTCCTGTCTGCTCCTTTTGTTGTGCTCCAGCCACAGGTGCTGATTAACCTCAGGTGTGTTGATTAGCCTCAGGGGTTGGACATAGTCATGTGATAGGGTTGATCAAATTACAGCATGTGATTGGCAAGGTTCATAAAACAAAAGCTAAAATGCACTGCAAAAATAAAACCAATACAAAACACACTAAAAACACAGCACACAATACAAAATAAAATACCATTTCACAGCAGGATCACACATATGAGGTTGAAATATTATCTCTGCTTAACCAACAGCAATAATTAAATGTTGGCCATTGTTATATTGCACTTTTTGTAGTGTTGACCTTCGTCAGCATGTGCAGTCAAAGTAAAAGAATAAATAAAAAGAATAAAAAAGAATACACTACTTCTGATCATGTGTTGTATTATTTTTCATATACACAATTTAATTTAGGTGATACAAACTACAACTGTCTAAATTGCAAAAGACTTTGTCAAAGACGACCAGTATCTAAGCTATAAAAACTTTTTGAAAAAGAAAAGACATAGATCAGCCATTATTAAATGTATTTAATGATAACAATGTTCCCATTGATAGTAAGAAAACCTTTTATATGGAATTGTAAACATCAAAGATTGAGGAAAGCTCTTCTTAATATTAATACTAGGCCACAAATATCAGGTCGATGCTGTATTAGAAACACTTTTACTTGGAACCGTCTTCCCTCGTTTGGGTCACCATGGAGTCTCATGTGGACAATAAGATTTCTTTACCTTAAAGATATATTGTCCTGTATGGATTTGGAAAAAAATAGATACACAGTTAAAGGATCTGAAGACAATTTATATAAATTATGTCGCCCTTTCCTGGATTACTTTGAAAGACCCACAACTTTATGTCTTTGTCCTTTTTGTTTTGTTTGGCAGCTGGTTACCAGTGATTTTCTGTTTAATGTTTATGGGTAAAATAAAAGAAAATGTCAAATTCAAGATATGTTTATTGTACATTGATACATTCTTAAAAAATAAAGACTCTTACTGGACATTGATACATGTTAATAAAAATAATAATAATGAGGGGACCGTGCCTCTGGTGGAGGAGGCACCCCTAGTTGGTTTGTCCAGGGGTGGGGGGTTCTGTCACGGGTCCGGTAGCTGTGCTGAGGCTGTGGAATGCTATGAACCATTCCTGACAGCTTCTTTTAGGGTTCCCAAGCTGGAGCAGCTGGATTTAACACCTGGGGAAGGAAAAGGTTGAAGATGAGTTCAAACACACAAGCACCAACAGTTTAAGAACAAGTGAGGGGGGGCTTTCTGCTCCCTGGGTTACCTGGCACTTCCTGTTGGGGACGGTGAGGGGGGAGGAATGTGTGCTCCCCTCATCAGATGAACCCGAGTGATAGAACAATGTCATCTCATTCTTATCAGTGGAAAATGTGGCAATTGAGAAATCAAAATTTTGTTCTCCGTACCTGTGCAACAATAACACACACACACACACACACACACACACATGTCAGTTCAATGACAAACCATTTGAGTTTGATTTTAATAATAGACACGACCAATGGCTGAACAGTTTGACCCCAGACACACATATCTGACATGAACATACTAATATCTGACCCCTCCCACATATCAGATTAAATGTTAAAACGGCCAGCCCCCCATTTTACAGGAAAAATACCTTGGAAATGTTTGATATGGTCCCAAAACATGAGGGTTTAGTCTGTGTCATTTAGCTGTTTCCATTTGGACTCACCCTCAAGTTTTGCACAAAATCCCACCCAGCCATGTGTTTACGTAGAGCGAAATTATGATCAAGATTGTGTATGTAACACTCGCTTTTTATGGAAGAAAAATTGCATGTATATGTGTCATATTGTCCCAAAACATGCATGTGAAGCATTTCCATGTCATATTGGGACCAGATTTTAAATAAAGAGAAAAAACTAAAAAAGTTTGGATTTCATTTTATGATTCAGAACATGAATTCCACGATCATGGACAATCAGAGACCCTAATGTATATTATTGTTCTTTGATTATCAATAAATATTGTACTTTGTAAACTAGACGTCAAATGGGGGTGGGGCTAAACATAAGCTTGGTCTGACCAGAGTGTATACTGTTTATGCTCTGACTGACCAATAAACCAATAAACCAAACCTAGGAATAGAAAGTCTAAAAACAGAGTGAAGAATAATTGTGTGTTTTTGTTCCTCACCTGCCACAAACCTCTCCTGGATCCACCCACAGAGTGATTTCCCAGGGCAGCCCCAGGTCACCGTAGTGAACCCCACTTTCCCTGCAGGCACGCAGCAGCTCTGGGTCATATTTGTGGAACGCGTTCACTCTGATGCACCTGAAAAACACACAAGGATCAGCACTTTTAGCTCCTGAAATGTTTACCAATTGTTCCTAAATTATTCAATTGTCACACTGTTAATGACATGGAATGACCCACAAACCATGGGTGTCCCACTGAGCTTACCTGTACGCCTGGCCTTTGCTGGGCTTTTCAGGGACCCAGTGACCCTCAAACTTCTCCTGCAGCGCCACTGTTAGCCTCTCAGCAAACAAATCCATTTTCTCCACCTCCACCTTATTCTTTAATTTCACCAGCCTTTTCAGGAAGAAAACCACCGCTGTAATCTCGCTCTTCATCCTCTATAAGTAAAATAATAAAAACTTATATGATGATATACATAAACACAGTTAATCAAATCAATATCAAAAGGTTGATGTAAGAAATTATTACATGGATATTATTTAATATTTCTTTAGCCTTTGGAATGATCAGCAAACACACAAATCTTCTTTCATATCTTTCAGGTGAGATACATTTAACAATATCATTTAATTTCAAAGGAAGAGAAACAAATTAGAATTCAATGCTTGCCTATTGAATTTATTTGTTATCCATAAAAAAATAATTAGATATAGTAAAAAACGTGGCTAAGTTTAATTATCTACACTTATGAATATAAAATTATGCCAAAAACTGACTTACACAAAAAATATTTAATTTCATCTTTTCTTTTACAATCAAACTTCATCTGACAAAACTCAAGTAATTTAATCTAAGAAAAAAAAAAAAAAAAGCCGTATTGCTGTAAAATCTCACACATTGCTCACGGGGAGCCTCTGGTGGTCGCGATGTAAAATGCATATTTAAAATATTACACTTACTTTATTTGTTTGTGTTCGTCTTTAGTTATTCACTCTGATGAGGAGGATAAAACATGTAGTTTATCACCAGACTTTGTCTTAGAACTACTTCAGAAGCTGCTTTCATCTTCTGATGAGTTGTGCTTTATGACAGTTGATAACCATGGCAACCGGAGCAGAATCTGCGCATGCTCAGATGGCTCGAGCTGTGGTAGACACGTGTTTTGTCTGTCGTCTCCATCCGTGCCTGCTTCATACAGTCTACTTAAATATTCCCTGCTAGGTGAGCTGAAAATATTCACGGTGTAACACTGACTGTACTGCAATTGACTGTCATGGAATATACGTTTGAATGTCTTGTTAAGTTGTATTTTTTGATGGAATGTTACTAGCATGCTAATCGCTATTTAAGCTAATCGCTAGTTAGCTGCTGTGCTAAGTAGCTTCAGAAAGGATGGTAATTTCTTTTTGTACATAAACAGCTATACAATTTAGTTTTGCTGGTCAGTATTTTTTTAAAGAAAAAACTGTTTGACATCTGTTTTTTTATTTTTTTTATTGAAGGGACTATATTTTTGTGAAACAAGATTGGTTATTTAATCTTTTTTACATATCATGGGCTGAGGAAGAGACTCTATAAGCACAAGCTTATTGGATTTTAATCAATAATTTTTTATTGAGTTTTTTATTTTGCTTGGTACATATGTACGATGGAGCATTGTCAGTAAAAATCCGTTTTCCAATTAAATTTTTTTTAAATCTGTTTTCCAAATTAATATTTTCTTTTAAAACCATTATCTGAATTAATATTTTTTTAATCCATTTTCCAAATGAATTTTTTTTTTTAAATCCGTTTTTTTGAATAATTTTTTTTCTTCCTGTGGAGATCATCTCTTAATTTTTTTTTAACACAGAAACTGGTTCCGGGTCAGAGTTCATCACAATGGCGTCATCAACAGTGCTGGATATTCATTGGGAGAGAAGAAGACAACAGAGCTTCCAGTGATGATGAGGAACAAGACAAGTGTTCAAGTTTACACCACAGCAAGTCTTGTGTCGGAGCCAATAGGTCAATTCATGAATGTGAACTGACCAATAATAATACAGGAAATTAGGTAAAGCAAGCCCACCACTAAACGTCATCTTTTGTAATAGACATTTCCTCACTCTGGGGTTCTTGCCTTCTCACAAAAAACATAATATAAGATGGTCGAGGTTCATAAAAATCTTTTGGGCAAAAACACCGGATTACATTGAAACCGGGGTAAAATGTTCATTTTAACTGTGTTTATCCGACCCAAAAGAGATAAGGGCAAGGAGCCCCACCTCTGAAAGTCTGCTTTAATTTGGTTAATCAATGGGGTGAAGTTAGCTGTGTATAAGGAAGGTAAAGTACGGGTGATGTTGATTCAATGAAATCTTTAAATGTCCCATCTGATATCAATAAAGGGTTAAACCTCCAGAGTTAAGAAAAAGAGGGCTGGCTTTGCATTTTAATATCAACACTAAGTGGTGCATGATCTGAAATAAAAATCAAATAATATTCAGATGTTTCTACTTTAGAAATAAGGGAGCCATCCAAAAATAAGTTATCAATCCTTGAAAAAGACTGGTTTACCCGTGAGTAAAATGAATATGCTTTTGTGTTAGGATTATAAAACCTCCAAGAATTCACAAATCCATTCTGTAACATGAAATTTGAAATGGATTTAGCCATAGAAGACTGGGTCATAGTCTTAGGGTTAAAGTGATCTAACACAGGATCAACAACACAGTTCAAATCACAAAAATTAGAAGATGGGAATCGAGGGAGGGGAGGCTGCCCAATAATGTGTCAGTGAAACTTGGATTATCAAAAATAGGAGCATATACAGTAACTAATAACACAGGTTTATTACCCAAAGTACCAATAACAATTAAAAATCTCCACTGTTTGTCAGCTATTACCTTTGATGACGTGAACTGCACTCTCTTATTAATTAGGATCACCATCCCTCTGGCTTTGGAATTGAATGTGGAGTGAAACACAGGTTCCATCCATGGACACCTGAGCCTAACATGATCCCTGTCCCGTAGATGAGTCTCCTGGAGAAAAATTACATCAATCTTAAGGCGTTTCAAATGTTGAAGTATTTTAGAACCTTTAACAGGGCTATTTAATCATTTTACATTCCAAGTCAAGAATCGAATGCCACCAATATTGGTCAGGTTCTGACTTGGACTTGGAGTACTAGTTATTGGCATTACACTTTAAAAGAATAAGAAATAAGACATGGTAGCCTGACATCTCTCCCCCAAAAAGGAACACATACATTCACACACACAAATACTCAAACATTTTGGTTGGCAAATCAGCTGTTTGGAACTCATGACGACAGAGTTGATATTATTTGATTTGTTCATTCATTTCATTTATATTTAAATAGGCAACGTTCCAAACAGCTGATTATTAACCAAAAGTCACATGACTGACAACAAGAAAATAAATTAATTTGGGTAAACGATCTAAAAAAAATTAATAATAATAATTCAGAAAACGAATTTAAAAAACATTAATTCGGAAAACAGATTTTTTTTTTTTTTACTGATGATTCCGGGTCAGAGTTCATCACAATGGCGTCATCCACAGTGCTGGTTGTTCAGCCATTTAATGATTTTTACTTTTCGAGTTAAAATATAAAGATATTAAGAATTTGCAGTAGGCACAACTTTAACATTAGTGACGGACAGATAAAGAGGATACTTTAGTTCTAGAGGACACAGTCATCATAAAGCATAGCTTGGAGTCCTGGTTGAATTCATTAGCAACAATACTATGTGTAACTTCATGGATACTGGTGGATAATAATAATAATAATATTAATGCATTGGATTTTATTTAGTGCTTTTCATAGACACTCAAAGCACGTTCCATAATTTTCGTGCTTGTTTCCGTGTTGTGTTACAGTAGAATAGCATGTTTATGCATTGGAACCATTTCAGTTCTACACACGTTTCCTACTGAACGAGACGATCAAATGTGAAAATGTCTGTAATTACCAGAGAAGTTATACATGGTCTAACTTACTGCTTAACATGCTAGAATCAGTGCTACTGTACATACAGAGCTATACAGTGTGTATGTGAGCAAATGATGCTAATGATGGTGAACAGCTATAACCAGTGTTTATTACACACATATTGTGAGGAAGTTTTGTGTCCAGACACGTAATTATTCAATTATAGTTTAAATAGTGTTTACATATATATTATTTACAATTAAAAAGCACTCAGCTTTGTTCACTAAATTCCTGTAAACAATTATTCTAGTGCAGTGTTCCCAAACTTTTCACAGTCCGTACCCCTTCAAACATTTAACATGAGGCCATGTACCCCCTACTCCTGCACACTATAATGTAATGCAGCGTTTTTTTAACCTTGGGGTCGTGACCCCATGTGGGGTCACCTGGAATTAAAATGGAGTCCCCTGAAATGTATAATAATTTATGATTAAAAAAATAAACTGATTAAAATGTATTTTTGAAATGTTGTAATTATTATTTTTCAAATCTATAACACCACACACAAAACTAACTTAAATACCTGTATTCTATGCTTTCACTATCACAAATTTAATCTACATCTATCTATCTATTAATTCAAGGGAGGTCTGTGTGTGTGTCTTGATGTGTGTGTGTGGATGGAGCAAATATCTCCCAGACGCGGTGCCAGTTCGACCTGAAACTCGCTCGACGGGTTCCAAATACCCCGAGTGCGTGTATCTGTTATTCTGGAGTCATTTGGTAATTTCAAAATAATTATTTTAATATTATTTCACTTCTGGATGGCCCCGAAATGAAACCTATTCAACTTTTGACCTCAGGGTGTGAGGGGGCGCTAGCGCACCATCTAGATCTATTTCCTCACACGAGCAAGAGTCACGTGTGCACACAACCAAGCAGACACGGACTGTAAACACGAGTGAGACAGAAGAAGATAGTTTTATACCGGAGAGGAACGTCTGAGCAGCCGTGTTTGTAATGATAAACTAGCAAAGCTCTTAAGTCTCACTTATTGGGCCTGATGTTAGTCACTGATGTTCGTGTGTGTGAGCCACGGCAGACTCCACTTCCTCCTGTGCCATGCTATTGTTAGCTTCTCAAACACGGGAGCTCTCTGAATAGATACTTTGAAACCATCAGCCACTGGTGAGTCTTCTGCAGACACGTTTCCCATTGTTTAAACCATATAACTGTTGTTCAATAACGCGCTGTTTCACGAGAGTCGATATTGATCTCAACCTGTTCAATTCTCCATCTGGAAAACTGCGGATTCTGTCATGCCGGTGTTATAGTTTAAGTGGCGACCATTTTAACTGGCGACCGACTTCCGGTAGCGTGGCTTGTTGCTGCAGCAATGGCAGATGTGTTCAAAAAGGACCAGGGTGCATAGCTGCCCGCGTTGATGCCGGGTAGCTTTTATTTACGTTGTACAACTGTTTAAAGTGTTAATATGTGATTGTGTTTGCAGCTCTGTGTGCGGACGCGTTACATGTAGAAAACCGGACTTCTCGGTGCAAAGTGGACTCACCACGGCTGTTGTAAACAGGAAGTTACGTGTCTCGCACTTCTTCATCCCTATTTGTTCTTACAAAATCTACAGTCTGTGTAATATGATGAAACAATAAACACGTATATGATCTGTGTCATACAAATAAATAAACAAACTGTTGAATTGCTTCCACTGGGGATCGATCCTTCGTCAATGAGAAAAAAATCAAATCTTCACGTTCGCTGCATTAACCGCTCGGCCATTAATCTACTTGTAATTCACTGTTCTAATCTTTACATACCGTTTTTATTGGAGGTCGCAGAGGAATTGCACTATTTCCATGTTAACTTGTGACTGCGTTTACCTGAATTTACACACAGGGAAGATATCTCCATCTTTGTTTTTGTTCACAAATCACTCTAAGAATATTTTTCAAACAATCTGTGGAGCCAAACTTCAGCGCGGTGCCTTCATAGTCCAGAACTATGACTTTGTTTCGGTTCAGATTAACTGGCGACCTACTGCAGAACATAGACATTATATATATATATATATATATATAAAATGTCTATGCTTCCAAAGGTCGCAACATACCACAGGTTACATCTGGGTCACGGGTATTGTATAGAAAATAATAACATAAAAGACAGTTTACTGTCACTGTGGAGTGAATAACACGTACGTCTCACTAAACATGATTATTAGATGTAATAATAAAGTACATAATTACGTGAAATAATGTTTTTAACAAAAATAAGGATTTGATACACACACATTACAGTAGTAAAACATGAAGTAGAATAAATAATTAACAATCATACAGATATTTACTACAATCAAAGGTGTCAGGTTACAGTGGTAAATTATAAAGTTCGATCGCCACAGGTAGGAATGATTTCCTGTGGCAATCTGTAGAGCATCGTGGTGGGATTAGCCTGCTGCAAAAAACAAAATAAACACACTTGAACATCATGCAGATATGTTATTGTACGTTCCAAAATTAACAATCTGTATAATGTGAAGAAGCAATAAAACAATGAGCATGAGTACAATTTGTCTCAATAAAACAAACCCTTCAGTTTCTTCCACTCAGAATCGATCCAGCGTCATTGAGAAAACAAAATCCATAGAGGGCAGCATTTAACACTCGACTACTGAGTCAGATATTTTGACATGGTCCTACTGTCAACTTACCATATATTGTCGGTCGCAGAGGAAACAGTGATTCCATGTTAAGTTGTGACCTCGTTTACCTAATTTTACACACGGAGAAGCAGACCCCATGACATTTTTTATTGGTTCAGAAATGACTAACAACCAGTCTCAAACATACTGTGGAGGCAATGTGCAGTGTGCTGCCTTTATGGTCAAGAACGAAGCATTTGTTTTGGTCCAGATCAACTGCCAGCTTACTTCTGATGGTCGCAACATACAGAATCTGAATCCTTTATTGTTGTTGCGCTAAATCATTCCTGCCTGTAGCGATCGATCTTTACAATTCATCACTGTAACCTGACACCTTTCATTGTAGTAAATATCTGTATTATTGTTATTATTTATACAACTTTATGTTTTACTACTGTAATGTGTGTGTATCAAATTCTTATTTTTGTTAAAAACATTATTTCACGTAATTATGTACTTTATTATTACATCTAATAATCATGTTTAGTGAGATGTACGTGTTATTCACTCCACAGTGACAGTAAACAGTCTTTTATGTTGTTATTTTCTATACAATACCTGTGACCCAGATGTAACCTGTGGTATGTTGCGACCTTTGGAAGCATAGACATTATATATATATATATGTCCGAAACTGTCTCTGAAACTACACAACCTTCACAATCTCTTCTTTTTCTGATGTTTTTGATGACTAATGGACTTTTTTTCTTCCTCTATGGTCCATCATGTTCACAAAAGAGCTCTCAGAGCAATGATGACGCTGGCAGCCAAACAGAAGTGCAAAGAGCAGACCTTTCCACATTGGAACAGGTGAGATTAAACACAATTAAGTTCATTCTATTATCTGGTATGTCATTATTCGTACAAGTCAAAAAATAGATAACCAGATGAGCTCATTATTCCTGCACTTCATGATACTGTACGTAGACTCTGATCTTGTGTTGTGCTTTCTATATCTGTATTTCAGTCCTCTAGATTCAGTATTTGGCCAATACTGTGTTGCGTTAATGAGATACCCCCTGCTATTAGAGATAAGCATGTACTTTTATGTGGTTTGGATCCAGAAAGCCAGACATGACCTGCTTTTTCAAACCATTTGTGGAGGAATGTAAAAATCTTTCACGAGCTGGCTTTGAGTGGCAGCATCCTTGTGATCAGTCGTGGAGGCGTGCAAAGGTGCATTCATTGTGCTGTGTGTGTGATGCAGTAGCAAGGCCATTGGTACAAAATTTTAAACAATTTAATGGTGAATACGGCTGTGGGGTCTGCCTTCATCCTGGAGATCAAATAAGGAAGGCAAAAGGAAATTCAAGGGTTTACACATGCTGAGAGGAAAAACCAAACTACAGAAATCATAAAACTACTGTAGAAATTGGACAAAATGCTGAAAGAGAAAAGAACATTTTGGGCATTAAAGGCTCATCTGCTATCGTAGATTTAGCTGAGTTTGATATAATCAATGGCATGGTCCCTGACTACATGCATTGTGTTTTGCTTGGCGTATGCAGACAATTGGCAACATTGTGGTTTGAAACAAAGAGCAATGCTGAGCCATGGTACATTGGCACACAAACGGCAATTATGGACAGACGACTTGTGTCAATAAAACCTCCAGGAAGTGTTGCGCGAGTTCCGAGATCTCTCACTGATCGAAAATTCTGGAAAGCCCATGAATGGCAACACTGGCTTCTGTACTATAGCTTGCCAGTTCTGAAAGGTCTACTTCCCCAGAAGTATCATGTTCACTGGGCATTATTGATGGAGGGCTTAAGCATTTTGTTGAGTTCTGAATTAAATGCTGAACAGATAAATCATGCCCATGATGCATTAGTGTACTTTGTTGGAGGTGTGCAGTCACTGTATGGGAAAGAGCACATGACATTTAATGTTCATTCACTTCTGCATTTAAGCCAAAGCGTTGTGCATTTTGGTCCTTTGTGGGCCGACTCAGCATTTATGTTTGAAGATTTCAATGGATACCTGCTGAAACCAGTAAAAAGTAGTCAAGCTGTACCACAACAAATCTGCAAACGAGTGTTGTTATCTCGTGCTTTTCCCCGTTTAACAAAGACGTTTCTAACAAATGCCCCAGCAGAAGTTAAAGATTTCTGTCGTGAAATGAGAACAGAAAAGCACCATGTAAAGAAAGTTGCAAAGTTCAATGAGGTGACTGCCCTTGGTCCTCCAAATGTAAGAATAATATCTGTTTCTGAACCAGCTGCCCTGCACCCATTGACTCTGTAGTGAAT
Organism: Gouania willdenowi; assembly: GCF_900634775.1. NCBI lineage: Eukaryota > Metazoa > Chordata > Actinopteri > Blenniiformes > Gobiesocidae > Gouania > Gouania willdenowi. The sequence continues at coordinate 2,096,280 of NW_021145258.1, forward strand.
TACCGCAAGAGGATTTTTGTAAATGGAGAGGTTGTTCATGGTCATACCTACAGCAAAGCAAAACAAAGAAACAACTCTGTTGTACTTTTGAAGGATGGGACTATTTTTAGAGTCCCATCCTTCATTGACATGGGTGATCAGTGTCTGTATGCCATAGGAAACTATGGTAATTGCACAGTGCAGAAGTTATCCAGAGGCTCTCTTATCAGAACCCCACTAAGTTACACATCAAATGTGCACTTCCCCACAGGCTTCCACAAAGCCATAAACAGTACTCATGTTGTTAGACCATGTTTGTATATTCAATGTTCACAGTCCAGCTCAATTGTATGTAAATTCCTAAAGACATACTACTGTAAATGGATGAACGTACACTAAATTATCACGTAATTGTTTAAAGGCTTAATGTGACATTGTAATCTGACAACATCACAGACAGCGAGACTCACATTTTTCACTCATTGTGGACGGAGGATATACTGGATTACTGCTATATATGTGTGTAAAACCTCACACATTTTGCCATCAAGGTTGTTGATATGGAAAAAGTAATTGACCTGTAACTACAGTGAGAAAACCCTAAAACCTATTTAACTGTAAAGTAACAGCCCATATCTGAGTGTAATACTAACTAACTAATTATGTTTGTTCTATATATGAAATAAAAAAAGAGTGAGGTACAGGGGCCAATCAATTATTTCAGTGATGTTTTAATGCACTTCAGCTTGCTGGTTTTTGTAAAAAGAAAAACATCCACTTCGACTTTTTGAACTATCAAAATAAATGTGACTTTTGTTATATAACGTGCAAATTTGGTGCTAAATAAAATTCTTACCACAATAAGACAGCGAGGATTTTTTGTTTAATTTATTTTATTTTAACTTTACTTGAAATTTAAAGCCTTACTTGCAGTACTTGCATGGTACACAGGTACACATCATATATTCTTCTTCAAATCAATTAAGAAATATTCAATACTTGAGAGAAGAGAGTGTGACTTTATAAACAGGAATTCAGAAAGTGCTAACATTAGCAAAACTTTTACATGAACTGTAAAAGAGTTCCATCTCAATTTAATTTAAAGATTTTTTTTTTTAATTTCTCATATATGCCACATTGTACGTATGCCTTGTTAAGTTTTTATACATCACTTGCAAGATTTTAGTTTGCCAAAATCATATAACTTTGATATTATACATATCTAATAAGAATTTTGTATGTGGAGTTAATGTCTTATAAAGTACTTGTAAGTTCTAAAATTGTATACATTTCCCATTATGAATATTTACTAGGGATCTTGTACTTGCTTAGACTTTCATGCATTTAACATACAAGTTTCAGATAAAAATATAAACATTTGGTAAAAATGTTCTATTTCTTTTCCATATGGGTTTTCACCTGTCTAAATACCATTGATGTGTGTATGTGTGTACTTTCAGAATCAGAATCAGAATCAGAAATGTTTTATTTGCCATGTACAGTTTTGAGGACAGTACAAGGAATTTGACTTGGTGGTTGGTGCACAAAACAAGCAACAAAAAGAAATAAAAGAAATAAAAACAAAACAACAAAGAACAACCCAGCAACAATAATAATAATAATAATGATAAATATAAAGGATGAGGGATAAATAAAGGATAGATAGAGAATAAAGGATAAATAGGATAAATATAAATATAAATATATATATACAGTGCAGCAGGTATCAAGCTGGTGGAGGTGGTGATCGGGTGGGGGGGGGTTCAGTGGTTGACTTGGGGTGTGTTCATGTGGATGGTGGCAGAGAGGGAAAGAAGCTGTTTTTGTGTCTGGAGGTTCTGGTCCTGATGGACCGAAACCTCCTACCAGAAGGGAGAGATTGAAACAGTTTATGACCGGGGTGGGAGGGGTCGGCCACAATCTTTCCTGCACGCCTCAAAATCCTGGAGGCGTACAGGTCCTGGAGGGAGGGCAGATTGCAGCCGATGACCTTCTCTGCAGAGTGGATGATACGCTGCAGTCTGGCCTTGTCCTTGGCCGTAGCTGCAGCGTACCAGATGGTGATGGAGGAGCAGAGGATGGACTGGATGCTGGAGCTGTAGAAGTTCACCATCATCTTTGTTGGCAGACTGAACTTCTTCAGCTGCCGCAAAAAGTACATCCTCTGCTGAGCTTTTTTGATAAGGGAGCTGATGTTCAGCTCCCACTTGAGGTCCTGAGTGATGATGGTCCCCAGGAAGCAGAAGTACTCTACAGAGCTCACTGTAGAGTCTCCCAGGGTGAGGGGGGTGAGGGGGGCTGGGTTCTTCCTGAAGTCTGCTATCATCTCCACTGTCTTTAAAGCATTGAGCTCCAGGTTGTTCTGGCTGCACCAGGACACCAGCCGGTCTGTCTCCCACCTGTAGTGGGAGACAGGTGACCTTTGCCTTGTGGTTAATTTCTTAATTATTAGTTATATTAATGAATTGTCAGATGTGATACATTCTGCAAAAAATGTTACCAGAGCCAAAAATATATTCAGGACCATTCAGGCTAATGGTTAAGAGTGTGCTGTTGATTAATGGCTGCATGTTTAGCAGTGTAATGAGTCCAAGAAACATGAAAATCCACTGGGGTAGTCTAACAGAAGCAAGGCTGCCCGTATGTGTCATCATCTAACACCCACCCACCCACCCAAGCTCCTGGTATTTCCACATGGTCTCCCACTCTTGATAAAATCAGACTCATTCTTTCTTAGTTTCCAAGATCTGCCAAATTTGGGTATTCTCAAGGAGATATGGCCCAACCCGATCTGTTCAGATTGTCAGCTGACCTTTTTCCTGAGTTCATAATGTTGCAAAACATGTATTATTTGAATAGTAAGAGATTTGTCGATATGCTCAGCTAAATCCAGATAGTGTCTTGTCATTTTAATATCAGTTTTTTTTTTATGTTTATGTGCCTCTCAGAAAGAACTTCAGCATATTGCTCACCTGTGGAACACCCACATCATTCAGAGAAGCAGAAATGCAGTTGCACCTAGTGGCCGGCCTCACATGATGTACATGCTTCCTCAGCTTTTTGGGGAAAGGACCATCTCAAACATGCATCTGTGCAAGCAGTACAAACATGCAGAGCACAATGCATACAACGAGGACCTTACCCATGTGATGAGACTGCCATCCACTGGAAGGATAAGGTGAACACAGACAACTTCCTTCATCTCCCATCCACAATTGAACTGTATCTATTTTTAAGAACTTGCATGCGTAAAGATTTGTGAAATAAGCTATCCTGGCTCATAAAGCACCACCTGCATTAATATTTTTTTATTCATATTGTGTGAGGGTGTGATAGCAGTGTTACTTATTTTTCCATTTAAAGGTATTAAAATAAACAAATAGTTTATAACATACACTACAAATAAATGTTTTTGATGAGCAATAATCCCTTCTGGTGTTTCTTGGGGACACTATATATATATATATATGATGATGATATCTACCGTACATATCATTTTCAACATAAAATAGTACAAAGTATTCAAAAATGTGTATTCAACTACTAAATATAAAACAGTTGTGTGATCGTGAAAAGGAACAGCACAGTAACTGTGCAATAAAATATGCACCTTTTTTAAAATAAATAAATTAAAAAAAAACTTGTTTTCCCTGTATTTCTTAAATACTCAAATTGCAATTAAAATGACAGTCCCTAAAAATTCACAAAATACTTTAAACAGAAAACAGGAACGTGCCCAGAATAGCACTTTAGGTTTCGCCTTGAATATATAGAAAAAGCTGAACATGAGTGCATATTTTGTGCAGCACATTGGAGAACAGACTGTTTTTTTTAAATTAATTTTTAACTCATAGTGCAAACTGTAGCATGCTTAACGTGCCTTATGAACCTGATAAAATGGGGTTTATAAGTGGGCAGAGTGGGAATTGAGTTGGTAACTTGGTAACATTCACTGGGAACCATATTGCTTTAGAAATATAGTCCCCACATGGTAAACCCATGTAGGCAGACTCTCTGTGCCCCATAAGGGATGTGAAAGAGCAAACTAGACATGGAGAAGAACTTGGTAACAATATATCAGACTTATGTTGATTTAGTAATGTGGGTTTCACACAGTAAGCCCATGTAGGCACACTCCATGGGCTTCATGAGGGATTTAAAGGGGACATATCATGGTTTTAAATCCTTCTTTTTTACATATAAATCATACAGTTGTGGTCTATATAAAGCAGAGGTTGATGAAGCAGTCACCCTTGAAGTGCTTCGCGCACACAAAAATGACCTTACCCACAGATGTGGGTACATTTTTGTGAAAAATAAAACTCAACCAGGCACTTCGAAAAGGTTCTGATGCTGGGAGACGGTGTAATGAAGCGTCCTCTCGTAACTTCGGCATCCTGGAGCTTGGACTACAAAATAAAAGCGAGAAATAAAAATGGCGGATTGCTCGAAGTGTTGGACCTGGAGTTGATGTACTAATTTGGCAGTTCCGCTGCAAATACTGTGATGTAATAGTTCAAAAAACGTAATAAAAAAAAAAATGGTAAAATGGACGAGATTTTATATAGCGCTTTATCACCACACTGAAGCAGTCTCAAAGCGCTTTTACATATCAGCTCATTCACCCAATCACTCTCACATTCACACACCAGTGGGACAGGACTGCCAAGCAAGGTGCTAGTCGACCACTGGGAGCAACTTAGGGTTCAGTGTCTTGCCCAAGGACACTTAGACACACAGTCAGGTACTGGGATCGAACCCCCAACCTCTCGATCAGAAGACAACCCTCTACCACCTGAGCCACGGTAATAGAGAATAGAAAAATCGAAACAGATTGAAAAATATGAGCAAGACAGAATATAAAGATATCTACGGAGCACCTGAAGAGACTAATTTGATTTTTTAAATATACAACAAAATGCATTTAAGGGCTAAAAAAGTGGATTTAGCATGATATGTCCCCTTTAAGTGGGCAAAGTGTGAATGGGCTGGATCTAAGGAAAACTATCTGGTACTCATGTTCTTTTGTAACATAGGTCCCACGTGGTCAGCCGATGTGGGCATCGTTTGGATTTTACCGATGCCCGCCCCCCAAGCAAAGGCCACAGCCCCCCCACCAGCATCCCGGGCTGACAGGAGACTCCCACGTCAAACCCAACGGGAGAGCAGGCGCAGGGCGAAGGCGGAGGAGGGGGCAGGACGAGACAGGGGACAGAGAGCAAGAGGAAAGAATGGCAGAGAAACATGCAGGCCCCAAGGGCCACCCAGACGTGCACGGAGGAGGCAGGAGAGTAACACCAAACCACCCAGGGACCACGAGAGCACCTGAAAGGGACGCACGCCCGCGCAGAGGCACCCAACACACCCCAGCAAGCCACCCAGGTCAAGGCCACCCCACAAGCCCATGGAGGTCCAGGACTACAGTTAGATCAGTGTGTTAGTAAAGAGTGGTGCTGGCAGTCGCTTGCAGGCTAGATCATCAGGCTAAAAACGAAAAATCAAGATTCAATGCAATTAGACCTGTATATATTGTTGAAACAACAACAAAAAGAGGCTTTAAAACTGTAAGTCTGTACCGTACTACACAATGTTTTCATCTGGTGGCTCTGTTTAGGGAAAAAGAACTACGCTTGTCACGCTATTGTCGTCAGGTCCGCTCATCGTTTGAGTGGTTTGCGTGTTTGTCCCGCTCCGCTCAGCCACCAGAACTCAATCGTCTGGTGAGCACTTCCAGATTAATCACCTTTATGAAAAATACAAGGAGATTAAGATAGATTCCAGGCTAGCCCACTCATATCTTTTGCACCAAGGCGTGGCAAATTTATTTGTATAGCGCATTTCATACACAAGGCAACTCAATGTGCTTTACATGATCAAAAAGTGCAACAGGAAACATTCAACAGCTTAAAATCAATAAGAACATTAAAGTCAGCAAAAAATAAAAATAATCAATAAACACATTACATCAACAATATGACCAAAAATCTCCCTGGAGATCTGGATAATAATATTAATAATGATGCGTTGGATTTTATTTGGTGCTTTTCATAGACACTCAAAGCGCTTTACGTAATTTTCGTTCATGTTTCCGTGTTGTGTTACAGTAGAATAGCATGTTTAGGCATTGGAATCGTTTCAGTTCTACACACGTTTTCAACTGAACTAGACGATGAAATGTTAAAATGTCTGTATTCATCAGAGAAGTTATACATGGTCTAACTTACTGCTTAACATGCTAGAATATGTGCTACACAGGGCTACATAGTGTGTATGTGAGCTAATGATGCTAATGATGGTGAACAGCTATAACCAGTGTTTATTACACATACTGTGAGGACGTTTTGTGCCCAGACACGTAATTATTCATTTATAGTTTAAATAGTGTTTACATACATATTATTTACAGTTAAAAAACACTCAGCTTTGTTCACTAAATTCCTGTAAACAATTGTTCTAGTGCAGTGTTCCCAAACTTTTCACAGTCCGTACCCCTTCAAACATTTAACCTGAGGCCATGTACCCCCTACTCCTGCACACTATAATGTAATGCAGCGTTTTTTAACCTTGGGGTCATGACCCCATGTTGGGTCACCTGGAATTAAAATGGAGTCCTCTGAAATGTATAATAATTTATGATTAAAAAAAAAACTGATAAATGCATTTTTTAAAATGTTTTAATTCTTATTTTTCAAATCATAAAACCACACACAAAACAAACTTAAATAACTGTATTCTATGCTTTCACTTTCACAAATTTAGTCTACATAAAATAAAATGCAGTATAAAAATATCTGACCTGGCACATCTTGTCACATTGTGTCCTAATCCTCACAACAACAAACATTATCAAAAGATAATTCTAGAAAGAAAAGAAAAAGAAAATTAAATGTGTGGCTTTATTGTTTTTTCATTTCAGATGTGATTGATCCACTGAAGCAGAGGATGAATGCTGTAACCATCACTGCTGTGTTATACATGGACCAAAGTTTCCTCTCAGCCTGTTGTTAATAGAAATGAAACACTTTCTCATCTGCTTTGCTCCAGTTCATTTAGGGCCAACATTGTTGAATTGATTGATCACCACATTTGACACGACACAGATATACAGTATGTATGAATAACGTGCTTCAAGTAGAGAAAATAAGACACGAAAGCATTAGAAAATGAGTGTTTTTCTTCTTTTTTAATGTAATATCTTTATGTAGGTCAAACAGTCAAACATTGTTTTGTGTTGTACATGTGAGTGACATATATAACATTCTGTCAACTGGACCTTCCATGCTGTGGTTGTTTGGTGGGTGGGGGGTTCATGTTTGTACAGACTGGTAAAGAGGGCTGATCTGTGGTGGACACAGAGCTGGACTCTGGTGGCAGAATGACAGACCCTGGAGAAGACTCCATCCATCCTGGAGAAGACAAAGCCCCCACTGCACTGGACCATGATCACACAGAACAGCTGTTTAGTCTCTGAGCTGCTCCACAAACACTCAGGAAGTATGCATCATTAATAATATTATTATCCACCGGTATCTGTGAACTTGTCCGTAGTATTGTAGTTGGTTGCTAATGAATTCAACCAGGACTCCAAGCTCCGAGTATGCTTTACGACGACTGTGTCATCTTGAACTAAAGTATCCTCTTTACCTGTCCGTCACTAATGTTAAAGTTGTGCCAACTGCAAATCTTTAATATCTTTATATTCTAACTCGAAAAGTAAAAATCAATGAATGGATGAATATTCAGCGCTGTGGATGACGCCATTGTGATGAACTCTGACCCGGAACCAGTCTCTGTGTTTAAAAAAAATAAATAAAAAATTACGAGATAATCCCCACAAGAAAAATTAATTAATTCGGAAAACAGATTTAAAAAAACAATATTTCGGAAAACGGATTTAAAAAAAAAAAACATTAATTTGGAAAACCGATTTAAAAAAAATTATATTTCGGGAAATGGATTTTAAAAAGAAAATTATTTCGGAAAACAGATTCTAAAAAATATATTAATTCGAAAAACAGATTTAAAAAAATATTAATTCGGAAAAGGGATTTAAAAAAATATTAACTCGGAAAACGGATTTAAAAAAAAAATTCATTCGCAAAATGGATTTAAAAATAATATTAATTCGAAAAACGGATTTTTTTTTTTATTACTGACTACAATGTTCCATCGTATAATAATGATAATAAAAATTAATATAAAAGTAATTCTCCATTTTGAAAAAGGTTTTTTAATTCTCAATAATTACATGCTTCCATTGTACTATTTAAAAGGTTGAAATCTTGCTCTTTAAATTCATCGATATTTATGTTTTGAGTAAATTCCGATTTATTTTGTTTTTTATATGATGTTTGGTTTTTGATTATCAATGTTGTGTATTGTGTTTAATCTGTTTTTGTTCCTTTTTGTCTTTTTTTAAAAATTAACATTTAAAAACACAACAAAACATTCGCATATTTACATGTGAACTGTAAAAATATTTATATATTTTAATTTTTTATTTCTTTTTTTTCTATTTTATATATATATAAATATATAACAAAAAACAGTCACATATTTAATTTTGTACTATTGAAATTTAAAAAAAAAACATTGTATGGTCGGTTTACATTCAAATATCACGTCCCAGCATATGAGGAAGTGACGTATATATGCGCATGCGTTGTTAGGATTGGGCACTGACAGTTGACTTTTGTAAACGGGAAGTAGCCCATCGCTCTCATCTTTACAGCAGAAGTCGTTACATGCTAACGTTTCAGCTGTATATCGCAGACATCTGTGTGTTTTTCTATCACATACATTGAGGCAGTGTGTGTGTTAGTCTTTCTGTTGGATTTTATTCTTTGTGTTCGAATTAAGAATTTATTTTTCCACGGACTGTTCGACCGACTTTTTGTTTTTTTAAAAACAACACGGTCACAGGAACATGGCGTATTTCAACGGTAAGAGACTTCTGTGGAGCTCAGCTTTAATATTAAACATCTGCTGATTTCTTTTAGAGGAATTTGACTTCAAAATGAGGAGGGAGGTCAGCAGAGCTGGGAATAGTGTCATGGAGTCACTGTACACAGCTGGTATATTGTCTAAATACATGTAAACCATGTGCCAAACTACACTGTACCTGCAATCTATGGATCCTTTTAGGTTCTGTAATATCTCAGCATTAGTTATGAAGGCGGATAGCTTGGTTTGTGCACTGAGCTCTGAGACAAAGCACAGGGTAACGGTTGTTCTAGTTTGTGGGGTTTAAACTCATTTTATTTTTGTGGGGACAATAGGGCCCGATCTATAAACAAAACCCCAAAAACACTGTCAGAGTGAACAGAACCAGACCTGATGTCCACTACACCTGGTCTCCAAATGTCAAAAGGTTCACATTAAAATACCTGTTTATGCACATTACACATTTGCTTTATCTTTGGTTGTTAGTTAAGCCCTACATATACCAACATTTAACCACACGGATTCATTTAATTTCACTGACTAAATTTGCTTATTCAATTCATTTATTTAAATATTTCATTATATAATTATACCGTAAATTTATAATTTTAGTATTTTTTATGGCAACTGAATGCTGGTACAAAAATACATTTTACTGCACATTGTACAATCCAAGACAAAGCATAGAGATGCACCGTGCTATAGGACAATTCTTGGCCAAAACCAAAAATGAAAAAAAACTAAGACCAAAAACTGAAAGAATGAATTTTGTCATTATTAGTAACATTGCATTTATGGCTATGCATGTGTACTAAACTCACTAAAATTATAGGTTTATGATGTGGATTTTCTTTTACAGAGGACAATCACAGAATTGCACCCCGACATGTTCGCAAACACCGAGGCCCCTACAAGGGGTCGTCGTTCCGCAGAGACCGACAGCGGGGGAACCACCATGGTGGATTTGGAGGACCTGGACTCTTGTCCAGTCTTGTCATTGATCGAGATGTTACCATGAGTGACAGCTCTCAGGACAGCAGTTCTCAGCCAAGATAGTAAGTGTTGACTTTCATTAAATGTTGTCTTTCTAAGAATGGCATGGTATTCCTGAAACAACATTCAATTCATACATTGTAAATGAAAAAGTAGCTTAGTAATATAATTAATTACAATTAATAGCTGTGCAGAGCTCGAGCTAATGTGAATAAGACGTGCTTTTTCAAATTTTGGTTCACAGTTGGAGATGGTCCCACATGTTTTAACCCAGACATTTAATTGTCACAATGTTGTTTCTTACTACAGCATCTATTTATAAAGCAAGGTGTGTGTGTCTCAAATATGTCTGTGGATAAGTAGGGCTATATAAAATACATTTTTGAAATGTAGTTTTTTTAGAAATTTTTATCATTTCTTAAAGAAAATATTAGTTTTTAACTGATGTGAGGAAACAAAATAAATACTGGTAAATAAAAAAACTCATAATAAACAAAAATGTATGTCAAAAATAAAATAAGATACAATAAAAGGTAGATATAAGTTGTAGTGACATGGATTATTCTGAGTGCTCCTTTTTAATTATTTAGAGGTCATATAAATATGTATGAGAACAGCATTAATGTCACTATATTTCCTCTCAGGCATCAATGGTTTACTGAATCTGATCAGGTTTAATGATTACGTTTTGATCAACTTTGTTTAAATGAACCTAATTCAAATTGGATTAGAATTAGATATAACTGTGCAGTATTCTTCAGAGACCAGATAGCAGCAGATGACAGAAGGCTCATTACAACCAGAAAAGACTTTCCATGAAAACCCACAATCCTTAGAACTGTTTGGTCACTTGCCTTTTGCTCTTGTACAGAAATCATCATCATTAGTATTATTTTGTCTTGTTCAGCAATCCTTATGGGAGAGAATTTTGCAAAGGAGACGGTCGTATGGACAGAGATTGGCGACAAGGCAAAGGTGGAGGTGGCAGAGGAGGAGGGAGAGGAGCTTTCAGAGGAGGAACTAGAAGCCGAACAGGCTGGTTCAAAATCACGGTGTGTAAGCTCACACTCACACTCACATCTGGTTAATCTGCTTTGTGATTGGTCTAACAGGATCCCCATTTGTTTGCCTTGTCAACAGATTCCTCACGGCAAAAAGTATGACAAGAAGTGGTTAGTGCCAGCTCTACAGGACATCTGCTCCATCCCTTACACTCCTATTCAGGTGAGTGTTGGCAGGATTTGATCATTTACTAATAAGTGATTGAGATAAAAAGATGTTGTTTATCACTTGAGATGTATGGAGGAAATGCCTTTGCTTTATCATTGTATTTATCATCCTTTGTATACGTTGATTATTACAGTGAGTTTGAACACTTTTTCCTTTATTTTATTTACTTGTGATAATCACTAATACTTTTTATATCTCTAACAATCACCTAAATGCTATGTTTTAATTGCATTTTTTCTATTTACTAGTATCATGACGACCACAATAACGTTCATTTCTACGTTGATGATTTCACTACTGCCAGTGCCCTGCGCAAGTGTTCTCGCAAGGTCACAGACTGTGATGGCTATAAGGTACGTTTGTGGTGACAACTGGAAACACAAACTCACTTCTATGAGAACTTTGTGTTATCTGTTATCAGCCTTGAGCTCACGTACACCTGCCTTTATGAGAAATGTTTTTTTATTACTTTTTTCATGCAAATGGCTTGAAAACTGAGCTTCAGGATCTTCAGTTTGAAAACACCAATTACAAATGTTTCTGAATACTTAAAAATGACCAAGGATTTCTTAGAAAACTACAGTCAAAACCACCAACTGGGTCTCAGTGTTTGTCCAGTGCATCTCACAGTGAACAATGTTTACTGATAAATGTATTCTTTGCATTTAGTGAATTGTTTGCTAAATGTTCTCACAGGCTCTACATTACTGTTTTCACTCATTAGTTTGTGATGTTTTTTTTCTTGACTGATGTTCCTCAAGGTGGCGCTACACATCAAGCGCAGTGATCCCCCCAACTTCCTCTTCCCTAATCTGAAGGTTGAAGAATTGGAGCATCTGAAGGTCAGTGATAACAAATCATCCAGGGGGTCAGTGTGGACATTGTGGAGGAGTTCAAATACCTGGGAGTGAATTTCACCCTGATGTGAATTTGATCTACTAATAGTTTATTTGTTTAGTTAAATGTGTTAAATTTGGTGTGACACAATTAGGGTTGCAAAGAGGTGGAAGATTTCCAGTAAATGTTCAAAGGAATTTAAGATTGGGAATATTCTAAAATAGAAACTTTTCATGGGAATTATGTATAGGAATTTACTGGACATTTTTAGTTATTTTAAATAATAATACCATAGCCAAATGTTAACATCCATACAAAATAGTACATACAATAGTACATCTTGTTTTTTAGGACTTGCAGAAAGTAGTATGTTAGCATTAATTGGTCAAAGTTGTTGTCTGTTAATGGTTAAATAGTTAACTATGAGCATCCCTGATTTAAAAGAATGTTTTTGAACTGTTTTAAAGATGTTTTTTCTTCTCTTTTCTAGCAATGCATGTCAAAACGTTTTGATGGCTCACAGCAAGCTTTGGATCTGACCAGTATTCACACAGACCCAGGTAACCACACCACCTCTTTTGGCATTAGATTATTCACAATGTTGGCCACTTCCTTTGACATCTCAAAGAAAACACCTTTTATTGGGGATGTGTTGTTTTATATAGTGGAAATATTTATCAATCACTGTTTTTTAAAACACAATCTAAATGGCATGTGTTACTGGGTTAACAGGCTGGAAGCACCAGGTGATACTTTTATATACAGTTTACATTTTTGTGGTTAGAATTATTATTCATTGATTACCGTTGGTTTCATAATGTATTATTATTATTATTTTTTTTTTTTCTTAAAATGTTTTAAATCTTCTGAATTGTGTTGTTCATTTTTTTTTTTTTTTTTTTTTTTAAAAAAAAAAAAAAAAAAAAATGAATTGTGTTGTTCATGATGAAATATTACCTTGTGGATTCTTTCATAAGTGGACGTGAATGTTGAAACGTTTATGTTTACTTTGAAACAGACTTGGTCTCCCTGGATATTAAAGTGGTTTTAAACAGGAAAACAAACATGGAGGCCGTCATTAAGATCATTGAAGAAAACATTCCTCAGGTAACGGTCGTACGACAATCAGCAACAATCTGTGTATCTTCATATACTGTGGATACTTTAAAAGTTAGATCATCAAAGTGAAGTCGAGACCTAATGAAATCAATGTTTTCTTTGCAGTTGACAAGCTTGAATCTCAGTCACAACTGCATCCAGAGACTGGATGAACTCAGCGAGCTTGTGACCAAAGTGCCTCATCTGAAGGCCCTGAACCTTTCACACAACGACGTGAGACTGGCCGCTCCAAGGCTTTCATTGTCATGTTTGTGTAGTAGTGTTGAAGGTTCATGTGTTGACGCCTACCGGCTTCCTGTTTGTTCCTCAGCTGAAAAGCGAACATGAGCTGGACAAGTTGAAGGGGCTGAAACTGGTGGAGCTGTGGCTGGTCAGAAACCCTCTCTGTGACCTTTTCAAAGACCCATCTTCATACGTCAGGTCAGTTTTCTTGATCCAAAATTGATGTTTTGATGATTTCTTTAACGAAGGCAGTTTCTACTAATCCAACGTCTTATATCTGAGTTTCCCACAGCATGCAACCAACGTGTGTCAAACCTGCTGTTGTGTGTTTTTGTTCCTAATGAATAACTGAATTTTCCCTCAGTTGATGGAGAACTTGTAAACAAAGGAAGACCCAACAATGTTCAAATTGAGAAAAGTGCTTTGTGTATGGCTGTGTTAAATCACAGGGTCTAACAATGCACTTAAAATGTACTTGATATTTTTTTCACCAAGAATCTGTTTTGTTTTTGAGTGACAGTGACTCGTTGGTTGCCCTGCATCTTCACCAGAGTGGGGAGGAGTTAAGACCAGACTGGTGGTAACCACCTCTCCCAGTAGCGCATCACTTCTCTCTTTAGAAAAAACCGTTTGTTTGGCAGTTTTCAGCTCAAACTGGTAGACCGTGTTTGTGTATATGTTGCTTTGCTACGTCAAATCTGTGTGTATCACCAAAATGGGGCAGAGGGTGAGTATACCTGCTGGTAAGTACACTCCAGGGTGGGCATTCAGGTGAACGTGGGACATGGTCATGTATGTTAGCGTATATTCAACAATGAGGAAGATGAATTCTCACAATAATTTCTCTGCTTTTCCATTTTGTTTCCATACCAGTGCTGTGTGCCAGAAGTTTCCCCAGCTTCTGAAGTTGGTAGGTCTACTCACTCATTCATTCATCAGCAGTTTATGGTCACTCAGTCTTCATTTCTACCAGCATAGTTTTGATACTAGAGGACCTTAGTGTTTAACGTCATTTTGCCAATTATCAGTTGTGTTAAAGCTGCTGGGAACAATAATTATCTATCAGATAAAAGACATGGTGTAGGCCTCCATAGATCTATGACTCAAAGATCAATTGCACGACAAAATAATAGAAAGGAAATTGCAGCTTGAAAGTTTGTTCCGAGTTTTGTGCATTGCATTGTGGGATGTGGAGTCCCATAGATGGAAGGATAGAGGTGTTCTTAATTCTTATCATGATTTCTCATTTGTCCCTAAAAACTCTGTCAAATACACTTCTCAACACAATTCTGGTGTTTTCACAGACTGAACGTTGTGGCAAAACAGTGGTGGAAGTGTATTTTGGGGCTTACACAGAAAGTACATTTAGAGTGATCTAACATATATTAATCTAAGGTCTACAGTATGTCTTTATCTGATTTAAAAAATAAAAAGATCATATCTAGCAGCTATAAGTACAGTATATTGTACTTGTTTACAAGATGTAAAATCTTCAAATAATTAATTAGTTTTGTTTCCCCCAAATATTTATTTATTTATTTTTCAGAGACGATGCAATCAACATAATTACAATAAAGTTTTACAGCTGATGTGACGCATAAAGAGCTTCTAGCTAATGCTAATTCACAGCTCATGTCCCTGATTGGGCCTTTTTACACAATTTACAATAATAAAATACATTAATACAACATTTGTATAAAACTTTTTACAATCACACACATACACACACGATCCCACATACATTCACACAGACTCAGTGTTATTTACTTTGGTTTGTTTTCAGCCAAGACTAAACCCTAGAAGTGAACATTTTAAACTCAGATATGGTTTTAAATTCTGTGGATAATGAGTTCCACAGCTTCAGACCTGAGTATGATGTACCAGTCACTATATATTTATTATTACTGGTTCATTTAGTTTGAGTTTTTTTTATCCACTTGGACCAACCAGATTAGTTCAGAGGTCACAGATTGGCTTTGTTCTGGTACCTTGAGTTTAGTTTGTGTTTTGGTCCAGTGGTTTTTAAGGATAATGTTATGGCCAGTGTCAGTCGTGTTTCAAATAACACCAGAAAATCACCAAATGAACTGATGTTTTCCAACTTGTACTAAACTGTGTATTGTCCCTCATCAGGATGGAAATGACCTCCCCCCACACATTGGCTTTGATGTGGAAACACCCACCACTCTCCCACCTTGCAAGGTTAGTCAGTGTGATGCTGAATTGTCTGTGTCTGTTGTGTTCAAAACGTCACTTGTCAAAGTACAAGAATATAGAAGCCACTATATTTTTAGATTCAAGCCTTTTCTGTAATGAACGTCTCATTTCTCCTGCTAAATGTTGACCATGTGATCACACAGGGAAGCTGCTTTGGCTCTGATGACGCTAAAGTCTACATTCAGCGCTTTTTGCAACAGTGAGTTTCTAACACTTTTCTCTATGTCGCTTCACAGCGTTTCTAACAATAAGTAGGAAATGACATCAGTGATTGGTGTTGATATGCAGAGTGTGTTTTGTTTGTTTCACAGGTACTACAGTGTGTACGACTCTGGAGACAGACAGTCACTGCTGGGGGCCTACCATGATGACGCATTATTATCACTAACAACACCGTACAACGTCCAGAATCCATCAAGGTAAGGACACACACACACACACACACAGGTGTATAACTTTGATTAAATGGCTACGTTTTCTTTGAGTGGTGCTGATTTTTTTGTTCTGGCTTTGTTTTTCAGGAGCGGTCTGAGAGAATATTTCAAAGACAGTAGAAACCTGAAGAGGACCAAAGACTCCAGTAAGTTCTCCTGAAGTGAACGTATGACTTGTAATGATTAGGGTTGGGTACTGAAACCTGGAACAAGTGTAGGACCAGTTCCCATGGAAACGCTAGTAACCGGGTCCAATAAGAACAAAGATTTTGGTGTCACACATTACTTGATACACATGACGTCGGTGCCGCTGCTCAGATCATTGATCAATGGCCTCATTTCTAACCGTAGCACATGCACAAAACATGGCCTAAAAGAAGGTGCATGACATTATCCTCCATAAATAAATGAATGTGTGGGAAACCCTGATGTGAATTTGATCTAATAATAGTTTATTTGTTTAGTTAAATGTGTTAAATTTGGCTCTGGAAATAAAAGGGCATTTTGTGATTTTGAAGTTAGTTTAAAGTAATGATTTAGCACCAGAAGCGTTGAAAAAGTAGCGAGTAGTAACTGATACCCAACCCTAGTAATGATGGAGCCCACCTGATGTTTGTCTTGTTTTCACCTGCCCTAGCGATGCGTTTCCATCTGCTAAAGCACAAACGGCTGAATGTGGTGGCGCTCCTCAACGAGCTGCCAAAAACTCAGCATGACATCACCTCTTTCACCGTGGACGTAAACGCCTACACAGTGAGTTCACGTCTGATCTGCCACACACTGAGTTACATCATTTGTGTTGTTCACACTCAGCCAAACTGCTTTGTTTTCACAGAATACGCTGCTGTCATTCACAGTGGGCGGAGTCTTCAAAGAAGGTCAGTATCTTAGTCGTCATGGTTTTAAGAAGATCCACTGCAACTCATCTGTTGCTCACTAACGCTTTCCTGGGTTTTTTGTGGTTTTTCAGTTGTTGTAGATGATAAATCTAAAGAATCTACAAGGGCCTTCTCCAGAGTTTTCATCACAGTTCCAGCAGTGAATTCTGGGTAGGTTACACACTTAAAACCAAAGTGCTGATTGGCAGCTGTAGCTTCAGATAATGCTTGCCTCCACTAGTATGACTGGAATGAACAAACGGTTGCATGTTCAATTTCATGTCAGTAAATACTGTTTCACCACGTGTGTTTTCTGTGTATTCCTATATTTACCTAATGTATGTTTATTTGTCCATAAAAGAAAATGATAAACCATAATGCTTTTACACAACAACCATTGTTATTGTAGAGATTACTAGGGATGGGCACCTTTCACATTTAAACCGATACTTGGTACTCGTAAATCAGTATCGGTACTCAACGATACCACTTTTCAGTACTTTTGTGCAGTAATAAATATTAAATAATATAATCTCAAAATATTCCAATTTACCATATTTATTTCTCATATCAATAATTATAATAATAATGATAATTATAACAAACAACTTTAACAAATATATCAAACCAACATCTGTTTGCATTGTAGCACAATATAATCAGGGTTGGGGTCAATTATAATTGTAATTGCTTATTTGATAATTACAATTATGCCATAATTATAATTGTAATTTTAAAAGATCTCTTGCTGTCATAATCATGATTATATTGTAATTGAGTTCAGATAATTGACTATTTAATTGTAATTGCCATGAAAATTCTATCAAAATTGTCAATTATAGTTTAATGCTAAACTGATAAACCATGTTACAGTTCTATATGTACAGTTCTACACATATGTAGGTAACAATATGTTTGGTGTGGCCCTATAACACTGTAATATTAACACCATAGAAAGTCTCTAACCTTTGAACCCTGTGGTCCTCGTTCATACTTGAACAGTTTGTGCATCATCAACGACCAGCTCTTCATCAGAATGGCTACAACGGAGCAGATCAGCAGAGCTTTTGTGGCGCCTGCCCCGACCCCTTCCTCCAGCCCAGTGCCCACCCTCACTGCCCCACAGCAGGAGATGCTCAGCACCTTCTCCCTGAAGTCAGGCATGAAGCTGGAATGGTCCCTGAAGTAGGTGTCCTCTCCTAATGCCGTCTACCAGACTGGGATGAATGTCACAGCTCACTGGTAAACACTGTCTGTGTGTTGCAGGTGTCTGCAGGATAACGAGTGGGACTTGAACAAAGCAGCACAAATCTTCACTCAGTTAAAGGTGACACGACTCTAAACAATCCACGTCATGGTTTAAATGTGCTGATGTCTAAAGTAGCAACTGTTTCTGTTTCAGACGGCGGGAAAGATCCCAGACGTGGCGTTCCTAAAGTAAATCGTTGAAGAAAGAAAAACAGTCTTTGTATTTTTGTATAGAATAAAGTTAAAGTGAACTCATATGAACCGTTTCATCAGATATTTGACCTGAATACTGTTGGGTCGTGAGTCTTTTAGTTACATTAGTTCATTGACCCCCTACAGAAACCACAGCTTGCTTTATTGGTAATAAAATCACATTGTTAGTGAGATAATTGTGTGCATTCTTTCTGTACCCACTCCAGTTCAGGTTGTTTTCTACCATTACAATACATGTAAAACCCTGTTTTTTATTTATTCCATGCTGAGTGGATCTAGTTAAACTACTGGTCAACAATAGGGGTGTGAAAAAAAAATTATTTCACAGTATATTGAGATTTTTTTGGGTGCTGATTTTAAATAGATTTATTTATTTATTTAATTAATATTTTTGTGTATTTGTGCAATATTTCAGTGGTTACAATGCTTTCAATTTGTTGCAATGGTTACTTGATTTTATGATGGCAGTGTGTAATACCTGCAATATTTATGTATTCACAGACATTTTATTTTCATATAATCTGTTCAGATCAGTGTTTAAACTGATACAATAGGAGAAATTATTTGTTCTTATTTTTGTACATTATCAGTAACTCAGGGTGATTTATCATTAATGTTCTCACTTACAGTTGTTACAATGCCGTCATTATGTTGTCATGGTTACTTTGAGACTTCTACACAGTAGTTTTAGTGAAAAGAAACTTGTTGCACTTTATGTTATGATGTCAGTGTGTAACACTGTATTTTCTTTTTTTCAGTGAAAATGTGTAAAAACACTAATAATAAATAATAAACAGGAGATTTTGAAGCAAATAGTTTTGACTCAATTCATCCTCTGACTGATCAATATCTACTGATGAACATATACAGCAACTTGATTTTTCATCTCTACGTTTAATTTTGATATTAACTGGGTAGAATATCGTGATAATATCGTATCGTATTGCAACATCCTTGCCAATACTCACCCCTAGTCAACAACAGACTCCTATGATGGTTTGTCATTTACAGTGTTTCCCCAAACTGTTCACAGTCCCGTACCCCTTCAGACATTTAACCTGAATCCATGTACCCCCCACCACTGCACACTTGAAAAACACTGCATTCCATTATGTTTTTTAACCATGGGGTCATGACCCCATGTGGGGTCGCCTGGAATTCAAATGGGGTCCTCTAAAATGTCTAATAATTTATTATAATAGAAAAATACAGATTAAATATGCGTTTTTAGGATTTTTATTTTTTTAATTCAAATTATAACACCATATACAAAACAATCTTAGACGACAGTATAAATAAAAATCTAGTTGAAATGAAATAAGTATAAAAATAGCATAAACGGTATAAGGATATCTGAGCTGGTGCATCTTGTCACTTTGAGCACTAATCCTGGCAACAACAAACATTATCAAACGCTAATTGGAGAAAGAAAAAAATGATAATAAAATGGAGTCACAACACAAACAAGGTTGGGAACCACTGATGTAATGTCACATACAATGTAGCCTTACAGTGACATCTGTCTCTGAATTTGACCTATCCTGTTGAGAATAACATATTAATAATAATTAAAACATTTTTGCTGAGATTGTTCACTGTCACCACTAGAGGGTCGTCTGACATCGGCTAATGTGTCATTTGTGCCAATGCATGGAGGCTCCTGACTGCTGCTCTATTTATATTCTTGTTTCTAATTTTTATTTTTTATTCATGTACCTCCCCATGACAGTTTGTGTACCCCTGGGGGTACCTGTACCCCACTTTGGGAACCTAGGATTTACAGTTAATGAAACACAGACTGAATCAGACAAAAAGTGATGTTATGGGTTTTATTCACTGGTTTAAAAACTATAGCTGTAAATTCTTCAAAATAAATGTTGCTGTTTAAAGTTGACATTTTTTAAAGCCTGCTGCCAATGGAATATAGAGCAGTAGAAACATGCTCTGGAAGAAGTTTTGTCCTAAACGGCCTCCCATACATTTGCGACACTTTTTTTTTATTTTTTATTTTTATTTTTACAAACAATACATACAATACATATACATTTTAAATCAGGGTACAATAATACACTCTGGCACTTGCTGGAGAAGTAAACAAAAAATAAACAATAAAGAAAGAAAGAAAATGTATATATGCTTAATAGACAAAAGGAAAAGGACACATACAAGGCAATGGCATCTTAAAAGAACAAGGACATTTTAATTTCTTTATACATTTTGGATGCTTTTTTGGTATGTTTGATTAATTTAAGAGACTTGAAGTAGGTAGTGAACCAAATAATAAACACATTACACACAGGAGTAGTCTTTGCATTTACAAGTATGAATAAAATATTTATTAAAATAACATTTATAACATCAGAGATACGTGAGTCCAAATTGTCCATGAAATAAATGATGTCTTTAGAAGAAAAGGTGGTACATTGATTTTTAGAGACAGTCAGCTGTGAATGTCAGTTCAAAAACATTAGTCTTTACATAACTAAAAAATAAATGTTCAATTGTTTCTGTGGAGGATGAGTGCAGGGTTCAGTGTCAAAATTGAACCTTTTATGCACAAAATCATTAACAGGTTATAAGCCAGAAATAATTTTAAAATGTGTTTCTTTAACTTTTGGGGCAATAGGGTAAGATTAGTAAAAAGAAAAAGGTTTGTGTTTAAATGAGTTTTCTAGGTCATGTCTAATATTTCTATTAAAATGACAAAACATTTGTTTATTGAAATTTGGGTAACAATTTAGTTGTTCTATTTTTTATCAACAAGAATAACTTGATCAATAGTTAAAGTAGGCGGTGAGGTTATGATAAGCAAGCATAATGTTCTGAATGAGTCTGAGAAAAGGAATGGGAACTGCATTACAGACCTTGTTGTAGCCATTAAGAGAAATCTGTACATTATACTTGATAATGAAAGCCTCATATGATAAAAAGAGACCATCAGGGTGAAACACGTCATATATAAAACAAACGCCATTTTTCTACCAATCACCTTTAAACAGAGATTTCTTGTTAACAGTCACAGCTCGATTATTCTACAACACTGAGTTATGGAGGTAAAATTGTGAGAGAAAAGCAGTTTCTCATAGTTAAGCGCTTGTTTGTGAAATGCTGCTAATTTTAAGGGTAACCTGGATGTTTCAAAATCACATTTAAGCAGCCATTAGTCACACCCTTATGATATCTGTGGCTGGTGTCACGTACTGAGTTTACCTCTGTACTGAGATTATGACCCTAACCTAATCCAATAAACAAATAAAACACATGTCAGTTCACTTTGATTTATATATACATATATATAATTATTATTTTTATTATTTGAGATTATTATTATTATTAGTTGTGTACTCCTGGGTACAGACTCATGGGAACAGACTTGAATAACAGACTTGCAGAGTGCACAAGCGCCGACTTCACATACTTGTTGTTTTGGGACAAAGTAAACTTCCTGACATTGTTGTGTGGAGTATGTGCGCTCCACTGCAGACATCAAAGAAAATAATATGTATCATTGAGACGATGTCATTGTTTTAAATATTAATTATTCTGTATGTTTTTATGTATAACAACAATAATAAAATATTTTATATCAAAATAAGGTATGAATTCTTACTTAATAATTAGAGTTTTCAGGTATTAAATTCAATTCATAATAATTGTTAAAAAAATAATAACAATAATGCTAATAAACAGTAAGCTAAAAAACTAATAAATAATTCCATATAAATTTGGGAAATACTTTAGGCCCACAAACAACAAGAATATTAATAATAATAATAATAATAATAATAATAATAATAATAATAATAATAATAATAATAATAAAGTTGTTAAGATTGTATATATCTTACTCTCTATGTGACTGTATTGTAAAAGTTGAGTGTTATAACACATGTTCTCCCCTTGAGGGCGCTCTCGTACTGTATAGTGTTTAACATGTGTTCAGAGAATAAAGTGTATCCTCAGAGAGGACGTTGATGATCAGACCTGATATAAGTGTCGTTCATGTTCACACATAAAGGACTCCTTTAAGCTCAAACACCTTAACAAAAGTCATTCTACGTTTTAAATAAGGATTTTTAATTCTCAATAATTACATGTTTCCATCGTAATATTTAAAAGGTTGAAACCTTGCTATTTAAAAATCATTAGAAATTTATGTTTTGAGTAAATTCCGATTTATTTAGTTTTTTATTTGATGTTTGGTTTTTGATTGTCAATGTTGTGTATTGTGTTTTAATCCGTTTTTGTAATAACTTGTTTTCCATATGAATCATTGACATTTCTTAGCGTGGAGAATAAAATGACACCTACTCTTTGGAGATGACATGAGAAGTTGAACCGTCCTGTCAAAATGATCAGGTTTGAAGTGTTGACTACAGATCACTGATGATTTAGTAGAAACTAAACCCTCCCGTCTTAAAACAACTTCACATTGTCTCCTCAAGCCTGGATCACTGGGAAACCTTCATAATGTGTGTGTGTGTGTGTGTGTGTGTGTGTGTGTGTGTGTGTGTGTGTGTGTGTGTGTGTGTGTGTGTGTGTGTGTGTGTGTGTGAGAGAGAGAGAGAGAGAGAGAGAGAGAACCAGTTCCTGCTCTTATACACGTAAATAATATTAGTTAAAATGACATAATATTATAAAATGTAAATAAACTAAAAGTATTGTTCAATCTTACTTGTTAAAGGTAATCCCACAGGATCTGGTTTGAATACTGCACCGATTATTGAAATTAAAAACTGTACAAAACACCAGCATAGTTGTTCTCTAGTGCTAGCGTAGAGTGAGGAGACCTTTCCAATATGGCGGCGACGTCATGAGGCGTCTACGTATATAATGTCAATGGTTTTGATTCCCTTTATAAACTGTCTGATTATCTATGTCATTAGTAATATATGGAAGCCCATTCCTGCCAGTAAAATGAAACAAAAAACTAGGAAAAATAAAATTATATTTAAAAAAAAGTATCTAATATAGTAATAATAATAATAATAATAATAATAATAATAATAATAATAATACAATCTTAAGTCACAATTATGACAACTAAGTCATCATTTTAATATACTGAGTTAAAATTATGAGCTACTAAGTCATAATTATGAGATACTATCTTATAATTATGACTTAGTATCAAAACATACATATTGATCCCAGACAGTGTTTACCTGTTTTACAAAAACATTTCAAAAAAAAAATCCCTTTACAAAACCTTAATGTCTATTTATATTTTACAATAAAACTTGATTCATGGTTTAATAAACCTAAAACAACAACTTTTCACAACAAACCATGTTTTAAAAAAAAAAGTATGTCAATTTTTAATGTTACTTTTGACCAGATTTACAGAAAAACTTGTGAAATTATTTTTATCGTAAATATATAACATCAATGTTAAATCTAAATGTTACATTTAAAACAATGTGTTACATTTAAAACAATGTGTTACATTTAAATGTAAATGTTAAATCTAAATCTAAATGTTACATTTAAAACTGTGTTAAATCTAAATGTAAATGTTAAATCCAAATCTAAATGATATATATCTAAACGTAAATGTTAAATCTAAATGTTACATTGAAATCTTAATATTACATCTCAATCTAAATGGCAAATCTAAATAATAAATGTTAAATCTAAATCAAAATGTTAAATCTGAATATTTACAGTAGCTAATATGCAAATTCACCAGAAGTACCAAAATAAAAACTCATTGATGCGAACATTTGATCAGATTTAACATTTAGATTTAGTATTTAAAATTTAAGATTAAACATTGACGTTATATTTTTACGAGAAAAGTAAATGTAACAAATTTCACAAATATTGCTGTAAATTTGGTTAAAAGTAACGTGAAAAAAATTCACATACCTTTTTTAAAATGTTGCTCAATGTTGCGAAAAATATATGTTTTTTTATGTGCAACTTTACAATCAGCACCCCACACATATCAGGTTGTGTCATTTGTTTATATAATATAGTGGTCAAAACCCTTGATCTGAAGCTCAACTTAAATATAACGTTTATGGTAAATGTATTGCTAAAAGTTATATTCTTGCAAACAAAATTTATATTACAAAAACAACTTAATTTCAAAGTTAAATAAAACAATGTAAATTTTAAATCTGTTCTCCAATTTTCCCCATAGAAAATGTAGCACAGAGCAACTTTAATTAGGGCCTCATTTTAATCAAATTTAATTAATTTACTTAACATTTATTTTATCTTTGCTTAGAAAAATACAAAGAAAACAGTTGCAACTGGTGCCATGTTAAAAACTCTGGATGGTTCAATCAACATTACATGTTTTTGGAAAGAATTTGGCTAAATTTGAACCAAATGTAATACTTTTATCACAAAATGGAGACTATTATTGAATTTCTGGTTAAGCTAACCCATTCAAATAAACAGGGATGTATTGTATTCATTGTTTCTAGAGGGTTTTACTTGATGACCTGTTAAAGTTATCATAATGTCAGAGTTTAGGCCAAACCCTAAAAAATGTGACAATATTTTGCACAGAAAAGTGTATTTTAAAGTATTTTTATTGAATTATATGAGAATATTTAAGAAAAGAAGACAAAGCATACAACTGTGAATAACTGGCATCATGGCTTACAATTATAAAGTAAAAAGAAGTTAAAACATGTTCTAGTACCAGAGAAAACAATAATAAAATGATGTTTAATGTAAAACACTAAGAGCCACTGGTTTCCCATGTCTGCTGGAAACTAAAGAACAAAACAATCCAAACTGTTTATTTCATAAGTAGTTGTACTCGTTCTAGAAAAGCAGTATTGGCACTGACAGTAGGTGAAGTGTTGCCTTCACATTCACACGTTCTTCTTCACTTCTTGACCGTTGCATAAGTCACTTCTTCTTCACCTTCCTCTGGTTCTCTGACCTAAAGGAGACAATGGTGGAGTTTTGAGGTGATTGTGTATATTTAAAGAGTAACTAAACCCCTGCTTTCTGCTGACCTGCCACTAGGGGGAAAATTAAAAAAAAAACGTCTTGATTATGGGCGTTTCTCTTGGAGCAGTAAGACACGCCCACTCAGGAAACCGGTCAGAGCTGACAATGACAGAGCACCGTCTTCTCAACTACTACACACAATGCATAAGCGCGCACGCACGCACACACACAACAATACTTCGCTACATTGGAAATAGATTCTGTTGCAGAGTAAAATAAATTCATCACGCCTGTTTCCGTTACATACTGTAAATTACAATATTTAATTTCAAGTAAAACTATATTTTTCATCAGTCCCTGGGTGTTTACTGGTGAGTGAGGCCAGGGGCTCCACAGAACCTCGTCCTCCCTCCCACCGCAGCCTCCCATTCCACCTAGAATGTTTTATAGACTTTATATAACACACTTTTTTCTGTACTCTTTCCACCTCTGGTCTATACATACACACATAGTTTGATGAACCCTATGATTAGACTAGAAACTGTTCTTTATAGAAGCACAGAGTCAAAAACATCACCACAGGAGATCTTTTATAGAAGGGGCGGGGCCAACAGTGACAGTTGGTGACGCACGATCGTCACAATAATCCGTCTCAGCCAAAAGCAAAATTCAATTGTAATAGCAGCATTCGACCCTTAGAGGGCAGTAACTCTGACATTTTACAACTAAATACGCACAATTCCA
Source organism: Gouania willdenowi (assembly GCF_900634775.1). Taxonomy (NCBI): domain Eukaryota; kingdom Metazoa; phylum Chordata; class Actinopteri; order Blenniiformes; family Gobiesocidae; genus Gouania; species Gouania willdenowi. The sequence continues at coordinate 2,122,249 of NW_021145258.1, forward strand.
ATACTTTTACTAAAATGTTAAAAGTTGGACTTGGATCAATCAACAGCACGACTTAATACTCAAATATATATGTATTCAGCAGAAAAAAGTAGGTTTGGGGTTTAGTTACTCTTTAAAGGAGGATCATATGGACAATTTAATAAAACCAAAGTTGAAGTTTTTGGACACAAACTACTGGGAGCATGTCACCATCACTGTAAAGAATACTGATATATCCTACTCAAGTAGAAGCACTTGATTAAACTTACACGTAAGTCATACATTAAATACTCAAGTACAAGTAAAAAGTTGCTGAATTAAATAGTACTCAAATTAAAAACTACTAGTTACTTTCACCCTCCATGTTTATTTTTGGTAATAAATCTCATGTATAAACTTAAAAAGAATAGATGAAATCTTACATAACTGGAACTTAATTTATTTTCCACAAAGGCATCTGTATAAAATAAAAGGTTTGTCAAAATGTAAATTAAAAAATAAACTAAAACAACACTAATGAATTCAATTCAATGCTGTTTTGGTGCGGTACATTACATTTAATCTGATTGGTCAGCTATGATGTGATGCATTTGATTGTTGTCTGGTCATTTCATTTTTTGTAGTTTCACAATGTCCTTTGATCATTTTAAAACAAAAAAAATAATAATTTACTCAGTAACGGTTGGGTGTAGAAATGTAACAAATTACGTTACTACTTAAAACACACTTTTAAGTGCAAGTAAAATTACTGATTTAGAAATTTAGAAAGTACCCATGAAAGCAACTCAATTACAGTAACATGAATACTTGTAACTTTGTAACTAGGGGTGGACGATATGAGAAAAATATCATATCACAATTTTTTATTTGTAAAATCACGATCACGATTTTTTTCTTTCAAATCATTGAGACTATTTTAAAGTTATTTACTAATAAAACAAACCAATTCACCTGCTTAAAATAATCGGCATAAATGTAAAAAAGGAATAAAAGATCATTTAAGACAAAGTCATTTTAAAATAATTTAAAAAAAATGTATGTAAGCAATTTATCAAACTGGTTCCAAGTACAATTAACATCAAACAAAAGGGCTGACATGTTCTTTTATTCACACACAGTCTTTTTACTTTGTTTACATAAAGTGGTGTAGCATTAGCATTAGCATTAGCAACAGCTGCTACATAACAAGTAGAGTTTAGATTCTTGGTCCGACCCGGGGCCGAGCTCAGGCCTCATTTTTTTTACTTTTTTTTAAAATTTGTTTTAACCTCTATTACATTAATGTTATTTTTTAATGAACACAAAAACACTTCTATATTGTTGTGGTATCATTTCTAAAGTGATTTCTGCTCGTAGTGGGACGAGATATTGACGCCGTTGTGTTGCGTTTAGTTGTTCAGCGTTCACATTTACTGAATATTGCTGATTTTGCTCATTCCTCACTTGCTGCTGGAGCGCAGGGAACAAATAGGATTATGTGTTTCAGTCAGGTCTGTGCTCCACGTACGGGCCGCCCGCTCTGGTCTGCAATACTGTTACGAACTGGGTTCTATGTTCTGGTTATGTTCCACTTGTGTGTGTTCAGTGGTTAACTGATGCTGAGATTTCCCATGGCAGAGAAGGCATCATGGTTACGTGCAGCTTTCTCTGCCAATGTGTGTCTTTGTTTACATGTGTTCTGAGTTTTGATTGGCTGGGAGGCTGGGCTAAGGGAGGGCGTAAGCGGGGAAAAGACTAGTGAACAATTCTCTTCCCACGGTAGTGTGAGTGTATGACGGTGTAAGATGGTTCTCTGTGTGTTTGTTTATTTTTGGCGTTACTACAACCTCCATTAAAGTCTGTAAAACTGTGATAACGGATTGAGTCACGTCATTACAGTACCGCTACGTGAAGCACCGCGCTAATAATCTACTGGCTGCAATACGTTCAATAAAATAATAATTTACGTTGGATTTGCTTCGGGCTCAGGCCTACAATATAAGTTAATAGGTCGGGTGTGGGTCATGTCGGGTTTTATGCCCGTGAGCCCGGGTCGGGTCAGGCTGGTTTTTTTGGGCCTGATCTAAACTCTAATAACAAGGCATCAGATCAATCTAGTGATTTCTATTAGTTTTTTAGGTAACACACTCATATTAATAAAATCCTACTTTAATCAGTGTTTGAACGCCTCATTTCACACAGTTTAGACATTCATATCCTTTACAAGATAAAATGTTACTGCTTTGGTTACATTAGGCCTGGGTGATATGGACCAATATTCATATTTCTATATTTTTCCTCAAAGTGGCAATAGCTGATATAAACTCCATTTGTTTATTTTTTTCAATAGTTTTACAAGAAAAACAATAATGGGTCAAAGTCAGTTGAGAAAAACGCCACAAAGACCCTTTTATTAATCACTAGCAGCACAAAAACAACATTTAGTGTCACTTTTGACTTTTTCCTTCATTAAGGCTGAAATATGATTAAATTCTGTATTGTTGCTTTTTTCAGGGCAGCTCTGAGTTGCTGAAAGTAGTTTTTAAAGTAAATCACATTCAGGACACTGTCTCTTTAAGAATGTGGAAACAGCAGCAGCAGATCTCTGCTGAGGAGAGACAGAGAGTTAGTTACAGAAGAGAAACACATGCAGTGTTTCCTCAAACATCTCTTAGTTCTTCAACACTCAGAACTGATAGAGTTTTACAGACAGACAGACTGACAGACCTCTGACAGTCGCTAACACAGCTGACTGTGTGTCCGTGTACTGGGGGGAGGGGGAGCGGAGCGTATTTCTGCCTGGTTTAAGCACTTAATAAGTATTCTGTGTCTGTAAATAATGCTGACATGCTGACTAGCAAATGGTTTGATTTGGCAGAGAAAAAAACCTTTGGATGTTCTGTGTATGGACCACAGACATATGACACAGACACGGCACTGCAAGGGTTAAAATGTGAACTACAGGCGGTTCTACAATCTCTGTGATTTGGGAGATCGTCGTCATGTTGTAATCCTTAATGATCATTTTGGAGATAAAGCAGCAGGTCTACAAACAGCACGCAGGCAAAAAAATCCCAAATTTTGGGACAAAATGGTGAACAATTGCCGTGTTTTTGGAAACAAACTACTGGGAGCATGTCACCATGTGTTTGTGGGGATTACTTTGTGTATTGTTGAGTATTTAATTTATGTTAAAAAAATTATATTGCAGTCTGCAACTCTTATAAAAGTGACTTTTTGTCATATTTGCTAAAGCTGTCACTATGTAAGGACAGCCTTACATGAAACTAGTAGTTAGTGTGAAAAAAAAATCTGGCTCATTGAGCCAATCTGCTGATATCCAGAATGTACCATGACAGAGCAAAAAGAACCACTCTTTGATGGGCTGTCTGACAGCTGTTGCTCACAGTCCCCGCCCCATTCCCGGGGCTGGAGCGACGTCTTTTTTACAGTGTATGGTCTGGAGGAGTAGAAGATAGAATTGGTGACTTTTCTGTTTGAAAGATATTTACTGCTGCTTGATTTAGATTATGTTTGATTTGTAATTGTTACACTAGAACTCTGTGGTGCATGTGTTAGGGTTAGGGTTAACCCTTTTACTTGAGTATTGACGACTAGTACTTTTGCCACCTCTGATTACACATCACTGAATGATGATGTGTGCGTGTCTAGTTGTTGTGAATTCAAACCCAGTTTGGTTTCTTGTGCTTTAGCGACTCTGCTAAAGTGGGAGCAATGGTTTGACGTAGGGAGTCACTTACCTCTGAGCTGGGCAAGGCCTCTTGGTTTCGGTTTCTGTAGCTGACGGTGGAATAAGTCACACTGCTCTCCTCCCCATCCTGAGGTCAAACAAAGGAACAAATCACTTCCTCAGCAGGATTTATTGTCTCAGCAGTTTAAATGTCTTTAACTCAGGCCTGTCAAACTCTTTGTATTACTTCTGTGTTTATTTATGTCTCAGGAACCTTTATCTCAGGTTAAGTTTACTATGATTAGATTTTTAAATATGAAAACTATACATTTTTGGAAACCTCATAGTATAAGCAATGTTTCCATTTGCCCCAAGTCCTAAATAGCCACCATCTTGGATTTTACAAAATGGCTGCAGTGAAAAACATTTTCATCAATATCTCAGCTTCTAAATAACCTGGAGCTTTTATTTTAACAGCTAATCTATCATTTTCAGAGCGAAGTAATGAATGCACCTAGCATGTGCTGGACATAATGGAAGAAAGAGTCAATTTGCATGATGGCATCTATGTTGAGGTCCAAAGAAGACAGCAAAACTGTACAAAAAACACACTCCCTACGCATCAGACAGTCTACCATAATAGTTGCCATGAAAACGCAGCCGTTACGCACATGCATTAGCTACAGGTCTCCACACGGCCAAGAATCGTGGACAGAAAAGATTGGATTCCTTGGCCCTGAAAATGGTAGTTTAGCTGTCAAAATAAAAGCTCTAGGTTATTTAGAAGCCAAGATATTGACAAAAACCCTTTTTATGGCATCCATTATGTAAAATCCAAGATGGAGGCCAAATAGGTATCAGGGAAGATGAAAACATTGTTTTCTGATTGCTTATACAATAGATTTTCCAAAAATGTATAGTTTTGATACTCTCCACAAAAAAAGTACCTGACTATAAGGCCTGTTTAGATTCTTTTTCTGTTTGTTTCCAAAAAGTTCCACCTTCACACGGCAACGTTTTCAAAATGATCTCCGCTCACATGAGAAATAAGAAAAAAAACTAAATAATGTAGTCAATAGATGGCGGTGTGATTTTACAATGAACCAAAATAAGCACATGCGCAGAGAAACTTCAGTAACACTTTACTTGAAGGTTGATACATAAGGCTGACATTAACGCTGTCATTATCTGACATTAGCATGAATAAGGTGTCTTGAAGGCTGTCATTAAGTGTCGTTTGTTAACATAAACCCTAACCTTAACCCTATTGCTAACCCGAACCCCTAACCCTTCTTTACCCTAAACCATAACCTTAACCCTAACTCTTCTAGATCCCTCCACCTAACCCAAAAAATGCCAACATAGCTCCAAAGGTGTCATAATTTAGCAAACGGCACTTAATGACAGCTTAATGACAGCCTTTATGACACTTTATTCATGCTAATGACAGCGTAATGTCAGCCTTATGTATAAAACTTCAAGTGTTACCAAAACTTCTTACGAACACAAGAGTAGAACCCGAATAAAGGCGATCCCTCTTTAAGCCCAAAACCGTTAGAGCCCGACAATATTCTAATCCAATTATCCAATACCTTGAATAGAATCATCATCAGCTTCTTTTACAACCACTCATTTTGCAAACAATTATAACCCTGGATTTCCACTGGATGCATCGCTGCTCTGAAACTGCTCCGCTGTGTAACTTCAGCGTAATCTGTAGTCCAGCAATCCCCACCGCCTCTGGTTTTGCTGCACATCTGTTGCAGTAAGGAGTCAGGAGATCCCGCTAATTCACGTATAATCGTGCGTTATATGTATGTGTTACAACCATGGATAAATATTTATATGTGAAATACGATTTTAAAAGTGCTGGGATTGGGCCAACCATGGTATCAACGGAAAGGTCCGGTTCCTCCGAGTCTGAATATGTGCTTGGTTCTTGGGTTGAGTCTGAATTGCTAGAGCCGAAACGCACAATTTTCAGGCCGAATCAATGAGTCCCAACCATTAGTGAGGTTTGCTGTATCGGTTGGTGAACCTCTGAGTGCAGTAAAGAGACAAAGGAACAGGCAGATTAATGCAGGCTTTCCACACAAATCTGAAGAGAAACTAATAATAAAGCTTTCAACAAATCAAACAGCTGGTTAAAAAGTGAATAAACAGCTGATCGTGAAGCATGTTTGATAATTTCTGATTCATCTAAAAGTGAAACACACTAAGTTTATCTGCATGGTGATGTAAAAAATAGCTGCAACAGTTTGTGAGAAGTGGTGAGTGTTTAAATATACTCACAGGAACACGAGCTCGCTTTGGGGCGTCTGTAACAAACCAATAATACAGATTATTATCTCAACCACTCAGCGATGCAAAGAGTTTTTATTGTCACAACCGTCAGCGACAGGAAGTGGAAAGTTACTTTTCTAGCTCAGCTCAAATCTTTAAAACATGAAAAGAAGCAGTTCAATAATAGAACATATAATCATAATACAGATGAATACTAACAAGGTTTAATTAACTGATTTTACATTTCAGAGTTTACTAAATTCTGTGTATATGTGACATCATCATCTGTCTCTTCTATGATTGCTAGACATTCATCCACCTGCATGAGGATTGAAAATTATCTCCTAATTTAATCCTCACTCAAAACTGTCCTCATTGGGAGATAGATTAACTCACAGAGGATTTTGTCTAATTGATGAACATCTTTTTTTTAAAAGACTAGTTTGAAACTGAAGTAGACTCATTCAGAAATAGAGAAACCTCTATTAAATGGTATCAAGAGCTTAAACAGAAATGTCTAATTGTTTTGTTGCTTCTGATCTCTAGAAATGTTCAACCCAATCCTGGCACTGAAAAGTTGTAAAGCCTTGTTGATTTTAAATCAAGGGCAGATCTTGGTTTCATTCATTTAAATGTACACAGTCTATTTGCCAACATGGACATGGTTCACATATGGGAACTTTCACCTGATCCTGATGCAATTCTAATACCAGAGTCATGGTGAAACAAATCTATTTTGGATAAGGATGTTGGTATTGATGGTTACAGTGTCTAAAGCAGTGGTTCTCAAACTTCTTTGGCTCAAGTTCCACCTTTCTCTTAATTCCTTTGTCCGACTACGTCATTGTGCTTAGAAAACTATTTAAAAACAACTATAGAACATAATGATGAAATGAATGAGTGATAACACATTTTAAAGAATCTCATTTTGTAAATAAGTGGAAATAATCAGTATTAAATACAGTGATTTCCAACATTTTTTGGATCGTGACCACATTTTGATATCAAGAATTTCTGGCGACCCCAAAAACATTTTTTTCTAGAATTAGTTTTTTACCATGTTTAAGCTCAGGTACAGTAATTGTTCTTTTTTTTTTTTTTTTTTTTAATGCATTGAAGCTTAACTAGATTTATATTTCACAAAGCAAAACCGTGTTAAAAAATTACAGTTGCTTAAGATTGTGTCTTAGTGGTTACAACGTCCGCCTCCAGCAAGAAGTTCTGGGTTCAGCCCGGGGTGGCACCTGAGTTTCTTTTCTGTGTGGGATTTTGCAGGGTCTCCCCGTGCGGTGGTGGGTTTCCCCTCTGGGGATCCGCTTACTCCCACAATCAAAAACAGACTTTGACTCTAAAAAATTGACCATAGGATGAAATGAAGAGTGATGGTTTGTTTGTCTGTGTGCCCTGTGATGGACTGAACGCCCGTCCAGGGTGTACCCCCGCCCACGCCCAATGAGAGCCGATCTTGGCACCACATACCCCCATGACCCCTGTGAGACGGGAGCAAGTGGGTTTGAAAATGGATGGGTGGATATTTGATTTTAAAGAAAATTTCAGGCGACCCCATTTAACATTAGGTGACCCCACATAGAATCTCAACCCCAAGGTTGAAAAACATTGATTTAGTGGCTCCTGAATAGATTTATTTCTATAGTTTTAATCATTTCGTCATCTCACGCCTGGGGTGGAACAAGACTGACATGCTTTATCTCTCTCTCTTGCTCTCTCTCTCTCTCTCTCTCTCTCTCTCTCTCTCTCTCTTT